>NC_067398.1:76039006-76339006 GCF_016432865.1 Antechinus flavipes | reverse complement strand
TCTTTGGTAAAATTATTAATTATGTCTATGATTTGCTATTTCACCCAATCATTTTTTAGTATGAGCTTATTTAGTTTCCAATTATTTTTGGTCTATTTTCCCCTGGCTTTTTATTGAATGTAATTTTCATTGCATCGTGGTCTGAAAAGGATGCATTTACTATTTCTGCCTTACTGCATTTGAGTTTGAGGTTTTTATGTCCTAATATATAGTCAATTTTTGTATAGGTTCCATGAACTGCTGAAAAGAAAGTGTACTCCTTTCTGTCTCCATATAGTTTTCTCCAAGTATCTATCATATTTAACTTTTCTAGTACTCTATTTACTTCTTTGACCTTGTTCTTATTTATTTTGTAGTTTGATTTATCTAATTCTGAGAGTGCAAGGTTGAGTTCTCCCACTATTATAGTTTTGCTGTCTATTTCTTCTTGCAGCTCTCTTAATTTCTCTTTTAAGAATTTAGAAGCTACACCACTTGGTGCATATATTTAATATTGATGTTGCTTCATTATCTATGCTACCCTTTAGCAAGATATAGTGCCTTTCCTTATCTCTTTTAATTAGATCAATTTTTACGTTTGCTTGACCTGATATCAGGATGGCTACCCCTTCTTTTTTGACTTCACCTGAAGCATAGTAGTTTTCTGCTCCAACCTTTTACTTTTACTCTGTATGTATCACCCTGCTTCAAGTATGTTTCCTGTAAACAACATATTGTAGGATTCTGGCTTTTAATCCATTCTGCTAACCACTTCCTCTTTATAGGAAAGTTTACCCTGTTCAGATTTATGGTTAAAATTACCAATTCTATATTACTTGCCATCATACTTTTCATGAAGTCCAATAATTCTCAGATTATCTCTCCTGGATCTATTTTCCAGGTCTGTTGTTTTCCCAAGAAAGTATTTGACATTTTTTCCCATTGTTTCATTTTTTTGGTTTTGTTTGACTGATTCTTGTTGTCTCCTCGAGTCGTTCAGTTTCATTTGTTCAATTCTTATTTTCAATGAATTATTTTCTTCACCCACTTTTTTTATATCTTTTTTCTAATTGTCCAATTGAATTTTTAAGTGAGTTGTTTTGTTCTATGGAATTTTTTTTCCATTTTGCCAATTTTATTTTTTAAAGAGCTATTTACTTTTTCCAACTCACTAATTCTGTTTTTCAAGGATTTGATTTTTTTATCCACTCTATCTTTAAATGAGTGAGATGATTTATCCAGACTCTCTTGCCAAGTTTCCCTTTCCTTTTTTCATTTTTCTTCTAGCTCTCTTGTGAGAGCCTTTTTAATTTCCTCTATGAGAGTCTTTTGTGTTGAAGACCAGATCATATCTCATTTTGGGGATTCATGTGGAGACAGTCTGTTTTTAGTCTCCTCAGGGTTTAAAGTCTGCTCTCTATCCATATAGAAGCTATCAATAGTTAGAGTCCGTTTAACTTTTTTTTTTCATTTTTTCAAAGAAGAATCAAAGAAAACAAACTAACAAGAAAAACAAATGCAGTCTGCTTTTTTTTTGGTGGGGGGAAGGGGAGACGGGGGAGACCTGGATGGTATTATAGAGCTTCCTCCACAGACTGCAGGGGGCAGCAGTGAAGCACTAGCAAGACAGCAATGGCTGTTCTGGGTCTCAGCTCTAAGACTCTGAGAGTGTGCTGAGACACTGTGGTTGGGTGTAGCCAGGTCCCAAGAGACCCTAGCTTTTCGGGGTTATAGTCTCCACCCCCTCTGTTTTTAGCTTTTCTGCTTACTGACTTGTTGCCAGGCAAAGTAGCCAATACTGTGTTAAAGCTCTTCCCACAGAAACAGCTGAGATCACCCCCCACCCCCCACCCCCACTCTGGTCTGATCAGCTGTGAGCTGCCTGCCTTACTCTGTCTGCTGTGCTGCTGTTGCCTGCCTTCAGTTTGTGCCACATCTATCCATCCCCACCCACGAGCAAACACAGACCTTTTCTGTCAAATTTTGAGGATATCTTCTCTTGGTAATTATTTGTGTTTTTTTTTTTTTTTCAGTCAAGCACTAATTCTGAAGCTTGTCATAAGATAAATTATTCTGAGAGAAAAGACAGAGCTTAAGTAGATGTGTGTGTCCTCTCTGCCATCTTGGCTGGAAGTCCTCAAATATAATTTTGACCTTCAAACAATGTTGATCAGCTCACTGTATATGTTATCATAGAGTTTGAATGCTTGGCAGTTTAGCTTGAGAAAGGACTTCAGTAGCCAATATCTTATCTTGCCAGATGGTCTTCTAAAACTTTCCTGAAACAATTCAAATGGAACTGATTCATTTTCCTGATATGTCACTTATATAGTTTCCAGTTTTTACTGTTACAGCAATGAAGTCAGCACAACATCTTGGTAGACCTTCAGTCTAACACCTCTTCCACATTTTCCTTTGGAGCCTCCCCAAAACTGAGTTAGCTCTTAACTCAGTTTTTGGGAGACTCCAAAGGAAAATCTTCATCATTCATGTGTACATCCCTAGAAAATATAGTGTCAAGGTAAGTGAACTTATCATAGCAGTTAAAATTTCTTCATTTGCTGTAGCAAACATGGACATATGGTATGGTGCTAACAGTAAACTACCTGTATTTTCTTGTTGTTAATTGTTAAGCTGAAATTAGCAAAACTAGAAGAGAATCTACACATACTTTGTTGCATCTAATCTTCAGAGGGTGCAATGAGTGCACAATCATCCACAGAATATACACCACCTCTTCCTCTCTTTGTCTTGGTTTAAAGCCTTTATAAATTAACCATTAGTGCAGTAACTGACCTTGATGACATGTTTATCCTTATTGAAGGCATCTGGCAACATTGCTGCAAACATCAAGCTAAAAAGCATAGGAGCAAGCACACAACCTCTGCTTCCCCATATTGGTGACTGGGAAAGCATGTAAACATCATAATTGTATAAAACCTGGGCAAGCATGCCATCATAAAATTGACATACAATATTGATGAATTTTTCCAGGCAAGCAAATATGAACAAAATTTTCCATAAGCTCTCATAATTCACAGAATCAAAGCCCTTGGTCAGATCAAAAAAATATAGAGAGAGACTTTTATTCTATTAGTAACATTTCTTCTAGAGTTGTTGAACAACAAACTCCATATCAACCATTCCTTGGACCTTTGTGAAGCCACACTAGCTCTCAGGTAGATGACCATATTCCAAGTGAAAGAATTAATTAAGGAGAACTCTTGCAAGAATCTTACCAGAAATGACTAAGATAGAAACTCCACTATGTCACAGGGCAATCTATTTCCTTTACTTTTATAGAGATGACCAATAGAGGCATTTTTGCACTCCTGCTTCCTAATCTCTTCTTGCCTTATAATCTAGAAAATTTCTGTTAGCTTTTGTAAGAACAGTGGACACCTACCTTGCAAATCTCAACTGAAGTAGAATCAGAACCAGGTGCTTGGCTATATATGAAAATCCTAATAACATTCAGAAATCTCTTCAGTCAGAAATTCATCTAGAGGGGGATTGACTTGAATTTCAGGTAAACAGTCAATGGCTTCAGCATTGATTGACAATGGTCTGTTGAGGAAACTATAGGAATTTTTGTCCATTTCTCCAGTGTCTTTATCGCTAATTAATATATTTTCATCAGCACTGAGTAATTGAGATGCACCATAGATCTTTAGTCCATAAGTAGCCGTTAGGGCATCATAAAAGCACTTTGCATAATTACTATCAATATAAAACTCAATTCTACCTGACTTCTTACTAAACCAAGAATCCTGCATAGCTCTAATTTTACTTGTCCTTTACTTTGGGTGGAGTTACATGATGCCTTCTTAGAGATGGATGGACTATTATGCTGGTAAACCTTGTGGAGTTGTCATTTTTCATTTAGTAGTTTCTGAATTTCCCTGTCATTTTCTTTTTTTTTTAATTTTTATTTAATAATTACTTTATATTGACAGAATCCATGCCAGGGTAATTTTTTTTTACAACATTATCCCTTCCACTCGTTTCTGTTCCGATTTTTTTCCCCTCCCTCCCTCCACCCCCTCCCCTAGATGGCAAGCAGTCCTTTATATGTTGGATATGTTGCAGTATATCCTAGATACAATATATGTTTGCAGAACCGAACAGTTCTCTTGTTGCATAGGGAGAATTGGATTCAGAAGGTATAAATAATCCGGGAAGAAAAACAAAAATGCAAATAGTTCACATTCATTTCCCAGTGTTCTTTCTTTGGGTGTAGCTGCTTTTGTCCGTCATTTATCAATTGAAACTCAGGTAGGTCTCTTTGTCAAAGAAATCCACTTCCATCAAAATATGTCCTCATACAATATCGTTGTCGAAGTGTATAATGATCTCCTGGTTCTGCTCATTTCACTTAGCATCAGTTCATGTAAGTCTCGCCAGTCCTCTCTGTATTCATCCTGCTGGTCATTTCTTACAGAACAATAATATTCCATAACATTCATATACCACAATTTACCCAGCCATTCTCCAATTGATTTCCCTGTCATTTTCATCCAATCCTTCTTGATGTTTGTAAGTGTTCTGACCCAGGTCAGGAAATGCAGTGCTGTACTTCAAATCTTTAAAAGCTGCCCATTTCTTTTCTACTCCATTTTTGCCAACTATGTATTGGCTCAGCTTTAAGTTAGCAACAATCTGTTCTCATTCAGAGAAGCATTCTAATTTGTTGACATTAAGTCTTCTAGTAGTCATTTTTATATTATACAATGGATGATGGACTGTAGCAATAACAATATAAAAATTCCTGCATCTATTGTTCATGCTTTTTGATTTAAAGAACATACCCAATGAGAAAAAATGCTACATTCAATGCTCTGCATGCATTAAAATAATATAAGGTTCAAAAGCAAGTGGTGGTAATATTTTTTCTCAAAGATCTATTAAGTAGTGACATTATTGTTATTGTTTAGTCTTTTTTGGTCATATTTGAGTTTTCTTGATCTTTTTTAGGGTATTCTTAGCAAAGATTCTGGAATGATTTGCAGTTTCTTTTTCCATACCATTTTACTGCTGAGGAAATGGAGATAAACAAAGGTATATCTTGCCAGCATTACACAGCTAGTAAGTGTTTTAGGCAGGATTTGAATTCTTTTCTTCCAGACTCCAGGTTCAGGTCTCTATTCTCTGAGTCACCTAGCTGTCAAATGCATAAATATAAGTGACATGCTAACCTTCTTATCCTGGAAGTTGCCTTCATTTAATGCCTTTGTTTCTCCAGAAAAACCTTCTGCCCTTGCCATCATTTCCCCTGATTTATAAATTTCTTTCAGAACCTGCATTATAAGGGACCTAAGCCCTGTGTTCATTCTTTACTCTTCTCCTTGCATTGCTGTTGACTTTCTGTACTTACTCAAATTCTCTATGTGGAAACATTCACCTCCCATTCTCAACTCACACCATTCATCATCTTTCTATGTGTCACTTTCAGCACCTTTAAATTAAGCTCTTTGAAAATAGACTTTTTTTTCTTGTATTTGCATCCCTAGGACTTAGTATAATGCCTGAAACATAGTGAGTACATTATTACTTATTAGTGCTTATTGACTTTATGTGACCTCACGCAATCACTAAATAATTCAATTCAATAAATATTTATTAGGTTTGTATTATACATAACACATAATTCTAGATCCAAGGGATTTGAAAATAACAAAAATAATTTCCATCCTCAAGGTCTTTAAGATAAAGAAAGAAAAGTTAATCTGAGGAGCTAGACCTTGAGTTAGACTGGAATAACCTTAGTTCATGAGTTGATTATTCATGTACAAACACAAGTATAAACATTCCTATGAAAACCTAAAAAAAATCTAACAATCTGGTAGAAATATGAGAGATTAAGAAGAACCAACATTTGGTGACTGAATATAAACTTTAAAGGAGCTAAATGTAAATTATGGTTCTAAGATTTTTCAGCCTGTTAGAACATAGGATTACTAGAAAAGAGAGCTTAGTCATGAGTTCAAGACTATGGATAACTTAAGAAGGTATTTGTATGGACTGGTTGTAGAAACTAGCTTCTGGGTGTGGTTGGCATGATTGAATAGGCACAGAGAGCAACAATGTATGCACACGCGCGCGTGTGTGTGTGTGTATGTGTAAGAGAGAGACATACCCACACACATACAGAGAGAGAGAGAGAGAGAGAGAGAGAGAGAGAGAGAGAGGAAATAAGATGATAAATTTGAGTACACCAGTGTTTTTAAAGGGATTAAAATGCATCTTGGCAGGATGTCATAGTTTGATTTTAGTGATGATGCAAAAAAGGAGGCTAGAGATTTAGAAAATTAGAAATTTGGTTAGGAGGAAGTAGGGTTGCCAGGCACTGTAGAGATGGGATGAGCAGTTTTAGAAGGTTCTTAAGTACTGAATTGAAAACCCAGATTATGAGTTGAGAAAACAGTCTCAGAGATCAAGACAGAGAGACTTTGAGTAAAAAAGAATTAAGAGAGATGCCTAAACAATCAGGATATGGATGAACAACTGGAGTAAATGGTGTCAAACTCATATAGAAATGGGAGTAATTAGCCCATACATAACCATGAAAAACAAACTTAAAAACTATATATAAACATTTTTATTCTATTCTATTTTTATTTATTTTGTCAAATATTTCTCAATTATATTTCACTCTGCTTTAGATGCATTTAGGAGTGGTCTGGGCAGCATGGTACCTAGAGGTAATTTGTTTGACATTTTGACCTAAGAGATATTTCTAGAGCACCAGAAATGACATTAGAGCTTGATATTTAAGGAAAGTGTCTATATGCTAAGCAATACTTTTAAATCTTCCGACCTGACTTTAGCATATGTTAGTATTAAAATCAGGCATAAATAGTTAAATATTAAAGCAAAACATGTGCTTTTGGTGGTGATGGTAGTGTAAAGTAGTTTTAGATTTAGTATCTGAGAAGAAAGTATCTGTTATTAATATGAGTGCTCATGTAGAAATATCTTTTCATTTCTGTATCTTAAAGAAAATTGAATTTTAATATTAAAATTATTTTCATAAATAAGATATTATCCAAACAATATATTAAAAACAGATTAGCTCTGTCTCAGCATAGCATTATAAATAATGGTTTTTATTTTCATTACATTGAAAACACCACCAAGAATTAGAGCAAGGAAATATGAAAGAAAACTTAACTGTTCTCAAGCTAAAAGAAATATTTCTTTTAATTCTTTAATAATATTTCTAAGTGTTTTCATTATTTTCTTTGAAATATTGTTAATGTAGAGAATACATGAATTTAAATACCTGTGTAGGGTGTGTGTGTGTGTGTGTGTGTGTGTGTGTGTATTTAAGAGAGAGATTTTGAATTTTACATAATTATACATTTTAAATATATAATCTTTCTGTATTAGAAAAGATTATTGACATTTTGACAATAATTTTGAGAAGAAACATGTTAATACATGGGCTAAGAAAACCTTCTATATAGAGGACTCTTACATTTCAGATTGCCTCATTTTATATCCTATCCCACACATGTGCTTCCCCTGAAGCAGTTCTCAATTATAGTAAGATTTTATGAGTATTTTTGTGGGAGATTATATTATGCATACAAAAAAGGATCCTTCCCTCAGTCAATAAGCAATATCTTCCTCCAAAAAAGTGCAATGACTGGGCCTGAGGCCCGGAAGAATAATTACACTATGAGAATAACATGGTTTAGAGATTATTTATCAGTCAAAATCTATGACTGTATCTTCAATGTATGTCTTACTAAATATATCCAAACAGCCTTAGAATCACTTTTTTTTATTTATTTTTTTTAATTTTTATTTAATGATTACTTTATATTGACAACATTATCCCTTGCACTCGTTTCTTTTCCGATTTTTTTCCCCTCCCTCCCTCCACCCCCTCCCCTAGATGGCAAGCAGTCCTTTATATGTTGGATATGTTGCAGTATATCCTAGATACAATATATGTTTGCAGAACCGAACAGTTCTCTTGTTGCATAGGGAGAATTGGATTCAGAAGGTATAAATAACCCGGGAAGAAAAACAAAAATGCAGATAGTTCACATTTGTTTCCCAGTGTTCTTTCTTTGGGTGTAGCTGCTTTTGTCCATCATTTATCAATTGAAACTCAGTTAGGTCTCTTTGTCAAAGAAATCCACTTCCATCAAAATATGTCCTCATACAATATCGTTGTCGAAGTGTATAATGAGCTCCTGGTTCTGCTCATTTCACTTAGCATCAGTTCATGTAAGTCTCGCCAGTCCTCTCTGTATTCATCCTGCTGGTCATTTCTTACAGAACAATAATATTCCATAATATTCATATACCACAATTTACCCAGCCATTCTCCAATTGATGGGCATCCATTCATTTTCCAGTTTCTAGCCACTACAAATAGGACAGCCTTAGAATCAGAATTGAAGAGCTCTTAGTACAAACTTGCATTTAACAATCTCTATGTTTTATAGTTGTATAAAGAAAACTAAGGACTATAGAAGCAAATTCACTCACCTAAGGGTATGTGGAAAGTAAAGTATTCAAATCCACTTCTTCCAACTTCAAATTCATCATTCTTTACATGACCCTATGCTACCTCCAGTTTTCAGCATTATGAACATGGGAACTTGAATAATTCCAGATAGAAGAGGATAAAGGAAATATATGCTTATAACTTTAAAGAAATATATATATGTGTGTATATATGTATATACACACACATGTATATACACATATATACATATACATATACAAATATATATATATATATATATATATATACACACACATATACATGCAGACACATACATACAAATACAGACTAGAGAGTGATGAGAACCCTAAAAGAGAAATTAAGAGAAAATGTAGAAATATTTAAGCAAGGGAATGTTATATCACCTGTGTAGGAAAAATGCAAAAAGGAGGCCATTTCTGAGCTGAACCTGAAAGAAAGATAATTCTGAAAGGCAAAGATTAATAAGAGTATGTTTTAGCTATGGATAATAACTTGAGTAAATGTACAGAGGCTAGATCAGGAAAGCAGAGTTTGAAGGCGCAAAAATAGAAGTTCAACTTAGCATGAACATAGAGTATGTGATAGTGAGGAAGATAATGCAAGGTCACAAACATAGATTATAGATAAATCCTGAAAGGATTTAAATGCTAAGTTAACAAATTTTTACTTTTTTACTCTAAAGACAATAGGAAATGACTTTAAAATATGTGCAGAGCAGTTCCATTGGTTCTGTGATGGAGAGAGCTATTTGTACCCAGAGAGAGGACTGAAAGCATTGAATGTGGATCACAATATAGTATTTTCACTCTTTTTGTTGTTGTTTGCTTGCATTTTGTTTTCTTTCTTATTTTCCCTCTTTTTGATATGATTTTTCTTGTGCAGCATGATAATTATAGGAAAATGTATAGAAGAATTGCATATGTTTACCATATATTGGATTAAAAGCTGTCTAGGGGAGGAGGTTTTACAATGGTGAATTATTGAAAATAAAAAAGCTTTAAAATTAAAAAAATAAAAGGGGTGCCACTATCTTATATACATATATACTTATATACACAAGTAGTATGTACTCAGAGTCAGATATAACCATTCAATACAAATGTTTTAGTATGTAGGTGACCTTATTCATAAAAAACCCTAAAACAAAACAAAACAAAAATTACTTACCAAGATTATTTCATTGCTGATTATATATGTAAATACACACACACACACACACACATACACACATACACACACACACATATACTGTCTTATTATTTTTTTGGACAGAAAAACACCAGAGGGCTTATTTTCAGGGGAGGGCTTATTATAATGAACATTGACAGCAATTTTAATAAACAAGTAAATGTGAACAAAAAAAAGTACCTTTATTCAATAATGATCATGTCATCTTCTTCAACAACATCATCATAAGTGGTCCATACCCTGAATTCCGTCCTGGATATCTTGCGCCTCTATTTCCTTCAGAAGAAGTGGACCCAATCTATCATGTCCAGCAATATAGCTCTCTTTAAATGAACATGTCTTGTCCAGGTAACCTGCTCGTAGTGCCTTGGTGACACAGCTGTCAGTAATTTTATCCCATGACTTCTTCACCCAAGTCATGACTTCTTGCAGACAGGGCTTCACAAAGTTTCCACCCTGATTTCTTTCCATTCTATTTTCAATGTAGTCATTGACTTCCATGGGCAAATGGTCCTTAAATGGCTTGTTTATTGCAATATCAAGGGTGTGGAGATAGGCAGTCATTCCTGCTGTAATCATTACTTGATCTATTCTTCTCACTGCAAGGAAGTTCTTCATTTCTTTAGCGCAGTGAGTGCTGGCTGAATCCCAGATTATCATACCTCTTTGGTTACCTCACATAACAAGTGGCAGCATTAAATCAACCCACTTTCTTATTGTATACACGAGGCTTTTTCAGTTTCAAGAACGGAAATGCCTGATACAAGTTCAATCTTATCTTTCTTGCCCTTACTGATGATTAGAAGTGTGGCTTTCTTTCCATCCAAACGAATTGCCAAAACACAGGTGACCCGTGCAGACAGAATAATAAAATTATGACTATCAGTCCTTCTTTTCATTCCATCATGCCCCTCAATAATGTTTTAACCCCATCATGCTCCCTGAGTGTTCCTTCTATCCTCCATGATGCCCCCTGAGTTCTTCTTTTATCCTCCATCATGTCCCCTGAGTTCTTCTTTTATCCTCCATCATGTCCCCTGAGTTCTTCTTTTATCCTCCATCATGCCCTTTTATCTTCCATTATGCCCCCTCACTCCCGCTTACATACTGGATTTTTATGTTGTCCTGCCTCAGCTCGCCTCCCCGGCAGTGCTCTCAATGGCGCCAGCAAGCAAATCACTGGGGAAGAACAGGATGATGCACTCACTGATGCAGCTCTGATTGGATGCAGCTTGGAGCGGTGCATGCGTTTCACCTGAGGGGGGAAGGGGGGATGGTGCATACAGAGGGTACCATAATGTAGTGTGTAGCGCAGGGAATCACCTTCACTACAGTAGCAATCTCAATAGGGCTTATTTTCGGGGGAGGGCTTATTTTAGAGGAATCTTACACAGTAAGCGGAGGGCTTATTTTTGGAATAGGTCTTATTATTGGGGAAACATGATATATATATATATATGTGTGTGAAATTTTATTGATGTAGTGTGTTACAACTATCAGGGGTCCTCAAACTACGGCCCATGGGCCAGATGCAGCAGCTGAGGATGTTTATCCCCCTCATCCAGGGCTATGAAGTTTCTTTATTTAAAGGCCTACAAAACAAAGTTTTTGTTTTTACTAAGTCTGGCCCTCCAATAGTCTGAGGGACAGTGAACTGGCCTCCTATTTAAAAAGTTTGAGGACCCCTACTAAATACTGACAGATAAAAAGAGAAATTTTATAAATCTATTGGATTATATACATTTCATGGTAGCAGTGATGATATCAAACTTTACCTATCTCTCTTCTGTAAGTTCTATCTCAGGATCTCATAAACAACAGATGCTTAATATTTGCTTATTGATTTAAACTGATCTTTTAATCAAACATGTAATCATATTGTGTGGATACAGTATAAGATGGCTACTAAATTTCCATTAGGTAGGACTTCTCAACTGATTTGTCCCTTCTAAACTCACAGTGTTTCTTCTTACCCTGGAGACAGCATTTGATTGATCATATGATAGAAATATCTGTCTCCTATTTGGCCAAAAAAGAACACAATTTATAGAGGAGAGGAAAAAGCATCTTGCAGAGTGCATCTCTAGAGTTCTATTCCTCAGTTGCTATAACATGTGTGGAAGTCTGCTACATGCTTATACTAAGATACCAAAGATGGACATTTGACTATGGACATGCTGACATCTTAAGGCACTGTGGATGTAGTACGCCATTAATTTGAAGATTTATTGATGAATCTTTGGAAATAGAGAATCACTGTAACCAATCTTCTTTGTAAAATGGCTATAATCTGAGTATAGATTAGATTTTTAAATCATATTTCTGCATGATATTATTTTCTTCCTCCCCAAAACACCAAAAGTATATTTGTTTGATATGCTTTGCCCAGGAGATATTTCTGTTATTACCTAAAGACAAATGTATGTAGGTATAATATGTGTACAGATTTTCACATATATTGCATATATCTATATATCATTTATGTATATAAAGATAATGTATCTATATATAGATACTATATGTGTGTATATAATGTATATAGGAAGTATACATGTATGTATACATATATATATGAATGTGTGTGTATATATATATATATATACATATACATATATATATATATGTAATATGTATATTCTTCTCAGAAGATGATGAAAAATTAACCTTTGATTAGTATAATTGGTTAATCTGGGCTAAATAGAAAAATAAACAAATGTGTGATGCAAGAGAAAGATTTTGGATACTTTTCAGCTATCTCAAATACTCCATGATCATATTCTGAATCATTTTCCTGTTCCTCTGTGTTTTGTTTTTTCTGATAATTATGATCACTGTATGTTTGTATCACATATTCACAGTATCTGTATATTTTGGTTATGTATATATAAATGTGGTGCACTAACCATCCTTCCCTACATTAGATTTATTATCTATTTATTAGCTAATCTAAGCCTGTAAGGTAAATATATATATATATACACATACACACACACACACATATATATACACATACATATATATATATATATATATGTATATACATATATTACACATACATACATATATATGTGTGTGTGTATATATATATATATATATACACATACATATACATACCATATATACATATATATGTATATATACACATATATGATGTCTTAGGAGAAGTGAGAAGAGGGGTATACATGGTAAGAGTTAGTAAATTCACTCAGGCTCTTTGTCTCTAATTCCCCTGAGAGATGTTAATAATGTGTTTTATCTGACTTTTAGCAAGAGCCAAGATGCCACAAAGGTAACTCTACATTCCCAGTGTCTTATACACAAAGAAAAGGAAATTTTTGTTGGGGTAGCTAGCATGAACTGCTATAAGTCAACTTTTCTCTTTACCTAAAAGATTCATGGTCCCAGAGACTGTGGGAATCATTTAGCATTTGGCTATTTGATAGCCTTTATATGGGGAATTTTTATACAAGAAAAATTACTGATTTATGTCCACTCTGGGTTCAGTTTCTTTTTGGACACCCTTGAGCTATTTCAACAGCTAAGATAGGGTTTCTATCATTTAAAAAAAAACACTGGCCAACCTTTTAAAGTTTATCAGTTATTTTAATTTCTTCTGTAGAAATTTATCCAGAAAAGCTCTAACACTGGTTTCACAAACAACATTGAAGAACACAAATTTGTTTTTCCCCTCCACAAATAATGCACTAGGAAAAAACCAGCAACCCACTAACTTTTCTAGCAACTCAAAACAAAAACAAAATAGAATAAAATATGTCTATTATTTTTTCCCTTCTAACTGCTACAATTTTTTTTTCACTTTTGGGAATTAAGAAGAAGGGGAGATTGGGACTGAAGGCAAATCCTCACAGCTGCTCCTTGAAAATTATCTAAAAATATTAAGAATGCTTTGTGAAAAAATGTCCAAGAAGTCTGTATTCACACCACTGTCTCATCAGCAGCTGTGACCACTTCAGAATTCAAGAACCCAGCAGGTGGGTTTTGTAGAAGTAAAAAAAAAGGGGGGGTAGCAAAAAGAGGAAGGGACTAGGGTCTATTACCTTAATATTTGTTTGTATTACTTTCCTTAATATGTGTCAAAGGGTTTTATTTTATTTGTTTTTGTCTTAATATATTTCCTGTCTCTGAAGTACCAAAATATAGCTAAAGTCAATGTTAACAGTAGCTATTGCTAAGAAAAAACAGCATTCCACAATACCAAGAAGACTTGGGTACAAATCATGCATTACAAATTTACTATCATTGTCACCCTGACTGGCATTATTGCCCCTCTGATGCTCATAAAATATAGCTAATGGTAGACCTACTTCACAAGAGTGCTGTTTCTACCAAATAAGTTAATACACATATAGCACTCCATAATTGTGAATTATTACAATAATTACGTACTTCCAAATGCAATAATTGGTAGTTATATCTTCTTATTGTGATCAGTTGCTCATTTAAAAATTGTGTTTCTATGTGCTTCTCTATTTGTAATTTCATCTCTGTAAAGATTCATTATGTGGAAACTCCCTCAAATGATACATGTCAGTAATTTTGGTATACTTTTTGATTAATAGATTTAGAGCTGGAATGGATCTTATGGAATCCAGATCAAATCCTTTCCTTTTTCTGAAGGTGAAGTGTCCTGCTGAAGGACACAGAGAGAGGAAGTAAGAAACCAGGCCTGGATTTGAAACTAAATATACTGAATCAAAATGAACTGCTCTTTCCACTGCTCCCCATGACCTTTGTAATTTAAGATCTTGAAGAGCAGCCTAGGAGACTGAGAAATTAAATAATTTGTTCATCATCACATAGTCAGTACATGTCAAGAAGGTCCAATTTGAATTCTTGTACTCGACTATAGGATTGGCTCCAATTTTTATAGGATTCTTTATATGGCACCATATCACTTTTCCAAAAGTCAAAATATTTAGTGATGAATGTTTCTTCTTTCCTCGTGTTTATTAATAAACCAGTCATCATCTGATAGTAGTCTTAAAAACACATTAACACATTATAAGTGAAACAAGTTTTAGGGCTTACTAAATTGAGGACTTTATAAAGTGAGAATAGAACTGAGTTTTCCTGAGGGTTCAGAAGCTGCTTTATGGAAATCCAGTTAAAGGACTCTCCTCCTAAATGAGGGTTCAAGCTGGTGTTTAGAAGGTATACTGTTGAAATCTTCCCAGCCAATATTAGTTTCAACTTTGTATTTAAGGAAACTGAGATTTCTAAAACATACATATTCTATCATACTTAATATATATATATAGTATTCATAATAGATAATTAATAATATATAAATATACCTAAAGTATACATATAATATAGACATACAAATACATTTCAAGTCTTAAAACAATATATGTTAATTTTTTTAAAATTATCATTAATATTATTTATTATATTATTATTTATATGTTATTTACGGCAGCAGATTCCCCCATGGATGACTTCATCTTGTAATATCCCTGACCAGCAGTCATCCATTTTTCCACTTGAGTACCTTCAATATTGGGAAACTTATAAATTTAAGAGGGAATTTGTTACATTTGTCTGAAAACAAACAAACAAACAAAAAAACAATATTGTTTTCTATTGCCTTCCCCTCCCCTTCTTCTTCTTCTTCTTTTTTTTTTTTTTTTTTTTTTTTTTTTTTTGGTCCTGTACTATTCATGGTGGTATAGTTTTTCTTGATAGGGAACAATTTATAATGTAGAGATTAAAATATTTGTCCAGCCATTGTGTCTACAAACACAGCCATTGTGTTTGAATCCAGGTTTTCCTGACACTGGGGCCACCTCTCTATCTACTCCTCTGTGATATCCCTCATTACCTTCTTATTTCTAGAATATCTCTTATTCTTCTCCCTTTCCAATTCTGCTTCATGCCCGTATTGTATCCAGAAGTCATAACTCAACTGATCAACAAAAAGCTACACAGAATGGACTGATATACAATAACTGCTATTTAGGGTTTTCTCAGGAACCAGGGAGATTTTACTGGAGAATCCTGTGCAAAGAGCTCCCTGACAAGAGCATCCAATGGATTTTCTTTTCTCACTGTCTCTGTCTAGTTGTTTTTGTGTTGGTACTACGACCATGTTGATGATGATTTCTAAAATCCTTTCTAGACCTTCACATTATGGAAGAAGATACTGGAGCCTACTAGGTTGCAAGCAACTTTCTCAAAATCACACAACTAAACAATGGCAAAGTCAGGATTTAATCTACTACTTTTTATTCTAGGACCAGTACCTTTTGCACAACTTAACTGTGCATGAAAGTAAGAGTCAAAAAGTTAAAAAAAAATAAGGATGGATTTCTCTTTCTTGTTTTCATACATGTTACAATGTCTCCAGCTCATCTATTCGGTGTAATTGAGATACTTCGTAACCTCAGAGGATCAACTTTCTCCAGAGGCATACTGAAAGCAGCTGAAATCATCTGGCCTTCTCTGGCTCTTGTATACTTCTGGGAACTCGTTACAAAGAGTTTTTCAAGGCAGTCCAGCAGAGCCTTTGCCTGTTCAATTTGAGAGCCAGGTGTAAAGCATATCTTTGCTGATCTGCCACTGCTTAGAGGGTGACAGCCAAAGTGGGAAGCTGTTCTTAAGCTGCTCTCCAGCAGCTGGCCATTCCCTCTAGAGAAGGATTACTATGGCTTTTACCAGCAGAAGCATTTCTGTTGGTCCCATAGATTATTTCACTTGGCACTGCTTTAGGTTGTTTTGTTTTTTTTTTTTTTTTCAGAAAGGACACAGGTTTATAAATGAAATAAATTAAATTTTCAAAAAAAGAAGTAATGTCATTTGGCTGGGGCTACCGCAACAGACACCCAAGCAGCTGCCTTCTAGACTGGCTGGGTTAGGGTGGGAGGGGAGCTAGAAGGCTTGGGTAGACAGCTGTTCCTTCCAATCTTTATAAAGTGCCATTTTTAGGTGGAGTCTAATTTGAAAATGCAGTGTTTAAGAGGAGTTTCCCATTGATTAGGGAAAAGGCATACCTAATGTGGATCATATAATGATATATTACTACTCTATAAGAAAGGATAATTATTTAAGAAAAAAAGCAAAGATTTGTGTGAACTGGTATCAGAATATGTAACCAAAATCAGGAAAATTTTATAGATAATAATATGTGTGAATTTATATGTGTGTGTATATACATATATGTAAATATATAATATATATTATTATAATAAAATAAATAGAATAGAAATTATATGATTTAAACTGAATTTGGTGAAATTATACTCTCCATGCTTGACCTTAAAGTTAACCAATAAGAAGTTATTTCCTACCCTTCTCTGGAGAGATGAAGGTCAATAAATACTAGGTCATGCAGTTATTGCCTGACTTTTTTTGATATATTAGTATACATTGCTGATTTTTTCCCCTCCTTTGTCTTTTTTTTCTGTCTTATAATAAATGACTCAATGGGAAGGAAGATCAATAAAATTCATTTCTAAAATAAATAAATAGGCATATTTATCCCTACTATTACCTATTGACTATTTTTCCTTAAAACAGGATAGAACAATAATAGTCAAACTGAGAGTAGGCCTTTACTATTTCCCAGTTTGGTGCCATCCTGTTTTTCTAAGTTCATTATATGTTATTTCTCTTTCACAATGTTTGATATAGTGAAAAGAAAACCAACACTTGAGTAAGAGAACCTGAGTTAAAATCCTTTCTCTGGTAACTACTACTTACATAATTTGGAGGGAATCACTTAAGATCTTTGGGAGAGTTTTCTAAAAGTATTTTCTAAAAAGGAAGAGGTTTGAATAACTGACAAATGAGCTTCTATCTAATTCTAAGTCTATCATTTTATGATCCTACATTTGATGTGATCACTTTCCTTTGCTACCTAATGCTTTTCATGACATCAACCTCTTCTCTCTAGCCAATCTCCATATTCTGCCAACTAAGTTACATGATTCATTAAGAATCATAAGGAATTAATTTCATTTAGTCTTTTCACTTCCTTTTGTTTATAAGTATTAGAAAATGTACTCTTTGTTAAAACTCCTTCATACAACATGAGCCCTCACAAGCTTAACCTGTAACCTCTATCTAATGCAAAGTTGTTGTTCTAGTCCAATTCATTGCCTCTGAAACATACAATTCTAACCCTATAACCATTGTGAATGTATTCATTTATTTAAAAAAAAATTTGCTAGGAATTGAACTTGCTGGGCAACTGAATAGTGAAATAGATAGAACACCAAACATAGAGTCGGGAAGACTTGAGTTTAAATAAAGCTTCAGATATTTACTAGCTGTGTGATCCTGGGCTTAGCCCTGTTTGCCTCAATCTTTTCATCTGTAAAATGAGTTGGGAAAGGAAATGATACCAGTATGTCTACCAAGAAAATACTAAATGGGGTTGTGAAGTGTTGAACACACATGAAAATAACTAAACAATAACTATAAAAGAATTGAAAGAGATAGAATGTGACATGCTAATTACTCTCAACAAATAGGTTTAAAATCATTTTTTCCAGTTAGAATACATCTCTATAAATAAGAGTTATCTGTCTACATTCCTATGTGCAAATTTGATAGTTATAACTTATAAGAACTTCCTCATAATTATGGCAGTAAGAAGGAGTATATATGGACAGGTACAGGTATGAGCTGGATATCAAAGGATAATATTTAAAACAAAATAAAATCAAAGGGTGAGAGAGGAATGTAGTGGGAGAAAGAGAGAGGGAGAGCTGGAATGGGGTAAATATCTTCCATAAAAAATAAAAAAAACAAGATTTTTGATTTCCTTCTCAAGTTATTTTTACCTTATTTCTAAGTCCAATTTTTCTTGTGCAGCAAAATAACTATATGGATATGTATACATATATTGTGTTTAACATATACTTTAACATATTTAACATGTATTGGTCTACTTGCCATCTAGGAAAGGGAGTGGAGAGGAGGAGGGGAAAAGTTGGAACAGAAGGTTTTGCAAGGATCAGTGCTGAAAAATTACCCATGCATATATCTTGTAAATAAAAGCTATAATAATAAAATTTAAAAAGTTAAAAAGAGGCAAGAAAAAACTTTTACAAAGGAGTGGAAAAGGGGGAATTGAGGGGGAATGAGTAAACCTTACTCTCATCAGAACTGACTCAAAAAGGAAATAACATACACATTCAGTATTATGCTTTTCAGGAAAGTAGGAGGGGAGGAGATAAGAAAAGGGGGGAAGTTGTTTCAAGAGGGGACACATTGAAGGAGGGGGTGGTCATAAGCAAAATATTTTTGATAAAGGGATAGCTTGAGAGGAAAAATAGGACAGAACAAATGGAGAAATAGGGCTAGCAACAGTAATTATGAAAAGAAATATGGAGCAAGATTTTTCTGATAAAGGTCTTATTTTTTAAATATGTAGGGAATTGAATCAAATTTATAAAAAAAATAAATAAATAAAAGTTATTCCCCAATTGTCAAGTGATCAAAATATATAATCTTGCCCAAAGTGTTATAAAACCATGTATATATTTTAACCTAATAATATCACTCTTGGGCATGAATCTCAAAAGAGATTTTTTTAAAAGAAAGTATATGTATAAAAATATTTATAGCAGACATTTTCTCAGAGCAAAAACTTTTTCAAACTGAGGGGATGCCTATTAATTCAGGAATGGCTAAATATATTGCAATTTGGGATTTTGAAGGAATATTATTGTTCTATAACAAATGATGAGCAGGATGCTATCAGAAAAACCTGGAAAGTTTTTCATGAGCTCAAACAAAGGGAAAGGTACTGTATTCATACTAAGAGCAAAACAGTGGGATGATCAGCTATAAATGACTTTGCTATTTTTAGCATTATAGTGATCCAAGAATATTTTGAAGGATTTATGATGAAAAATGCTGTCCAAACCCCCCCCCCCCAAAAAAAAAAAACTGATTGTGTCTGAATAAAAATGGCTGATTAAAAGGATATGGACAAGAGAGAGAGAGAGAGAGAGAGAGAGAGAGAGAGAGAGAGAGAGACAGAGACAGAGACAGAGAGACAGAGAGACAGACACAGAGAGACAGAGAGACAGACATAGACACAGAGAGACAGAGAAAGAGACAGAGATAGAGACAAAGACAGAGAGATAGAAACAGAGAGAGACAGTGACAGAGAGAAGCCAAATAGGAATTATTAAAAAAAAAAATGAACAGAGACCCTGAGGTCCAACAAGATGATCTCTAATAAGGGATATTTCTTGTGAACCTCCCACTTCAGTTTCTTCATGGCTACTAGTATTTTTCATCTATCCCTGACGCTCTCAGTCAGTGACTGAAGTACAGACTATTACCTTCTCCCTAAAGCCAAAAGATAGTGCTTCTATTTTATCTGTTATATTGTCACATTTATACTCTCCCGCCTTGATCAAAGGTTTTGCACTTCCCAAACTACTTTTGATCTTCTGATTCCTCTTGGGTTGAAGTAGAATAGTCCTTTTTCCATCCTCCCCACTCCCAATGACTCTGTCAGTTTGGTGGGGAATAAGAATAATCTATTTTTTTTTAAAAAAGAACGCCATCCTTTCTCCCTTTTAACTTCAATTTCTCCCACTAATGCCTGCCAATAAGTAACAATCAGTCTCATACCACTGTCCTTTGAAGGTTTTATGAGAGATAGTTTGAACTGTTGAATAGAGAAGCATCTTTGGAATCAAGATGATTTAGTTTTAAGTCTTATTTCTTATGTATTGGATGTTACCTCTAGACAACTCACTTAACATCTTAGTACCTATAAGTAATTCTAAAACTAAATTTCATTTTCTTTGTTGAAATATCTTATGAGTTTCTATAACATTTAATATCTGTCCATTCCACTTAACAATCAAATGTTGCTTTATAGTATCTTCTAACATTTTCTTAAATATTAATATTTAAGCATCTTAAATATCTTCTCACTACTGTACTTTTCACTTGCTTGCCAAAAAAAATGCCTTTAAAAGAAAGTGATCTTTCTCATTTCTGTTTGCAATATCTACATTCCCCATGTTGTACCTTGTGCATATTGAACTCAGTAAAGCTGAGACTAGAGATAGGCAATCCAAGTATTTTCTGAGGTTGTGACATTCAGAGAAATTCAACAATGGAACTTCCAGAGGCAACTATATGGTTCAGTAGATAAAGCACCAGTTTAGCATCAATTCATCCCGAGTTCAAATCCAGCCTCAGACATTTAATACTTCCTAGCTGTGTGACTTTGTACAACCCTAAAGGCTTCAGAAAAATAAACATCAAGGCAACGGAACCTTCAATTAGTTACCTGTGTGCCATTATGAAAGCCACTACTCCTCTATGGGCTTCAGTTCTTTATAGATTAAGAGTATGTTCCAGATCAGAGATAGATTTCTGAGGGTTAATTAACTTATTTGTTATAATTACACTTCAACATAATTGATTTTCTTTGTAATCATGGGTATTCTGTAATATGATTTTGAAATATTCTGAGTAGGATGCCACAGGCTTCACTGGATTGCCATAAAAGGTCATGATATTTAAAAAAAAAAATCAAGAACCCCTATTCTAGAAAGTCTTCAGGTCACAGGATTTAGCATTAGAAGAAATCTTAGATATATTTGAGTTCAATGTGTCAATTTTTTAGATGAAAAAAGCAAATTTTGAGCAGAAAATTGACTTGCCTAAATTTTCTCAGATAGTAAATTACAAAGATAGAACTTAAAATTTGTCTTTAGAATCTAAATCCAATCTTCTTTCATTACACCATGAAGTTGAATCTAAATCCCATAATCCTATATTGTTGGCATATTTGTATATATATACATATTTAAACTATACATATATATTAAATGTCTGTCAATCTGTCAAGTACAGAAAAACATTTAAATTTAGCATTGATTTTCTCTGAAGTTGCTTTTTATGTACTTAAAAGAAATGAGCTTTCTGTTTGTTTGTACTTGGGACTTCACAGTATTTTAGCAATCAACTTTTGGTTTGAGTAGTTCTCAACTTTCCTAGAGACATTAGGAGGGGTTAGTGGGTTTATAAAATCATATTGCCCAAACCCATGAGTACAAAGTATTTCCAAAAACACTCATTTGTTTTCTTAAGAAGTTAAATGCAGTACCTTATCAACATATTGTGATTCAGGAAGGCCTTATGAAGAATACTCACAAAAACAAGCGTATGTTTGTAGCTCAATTTCCCAGTAAATATCTGACCACAGATACAGGGTCAAAAGGCCAGACTTAGAGTCAACCAGATATTTCAAAAGAATTCAATAGGGAATATAGCCTCTGCTTTGAGGTAGGTCTTCTTGGGAGTTTGAGTTTAAGAAAACAATCCCATGTGAACTGACTATATATTCTATTTGTATGATTCATAAGTAAATGATATTTTCTGTGGAGAGACCTAAGAGTCACCAAAATCTAATTAATCCAGAAGAATGCATAGTTTTAAAAGCACAAAATTAAAAGCATGAAAAGTCCCTTACTTTCAATTAATTAGTATGTTTTGGGAGAGAGTGAAATATAACATTTTCAACTCCCTTTTTGATTAAAAGTAATGAATGTAACTTTATTTTTAAAGTATGCATGGTAATATAGCAAGACTTATAGGCCTTTTACTTTTTCATATGGCCACCTGGAATCTGAGAAACAAACTTTTGCTCTCTTCTATTCCTGTCTTTTCTAGATGCTCTAATCTAGATGCTCCAGAATTTGAATAATTTTGTGATACATGCCTTCAGGGGTAACATGGTAGAGAACTGAAGGGGAAAGGAAATAAAGTAGGTGCTTTTCTAAGAGGTTTGAACCTAACTAGTGTTTTGATACAATGAGTCTCAAATTAGATAAATATTTTTAAAGTATTACGCTAAGCTAAGGAAGACATAGAAGAAAGGAAAATAACAGAAGAGAGAAATAAATGAGATGGGGGAAGGAGAGAAAGATAAAGTTTAAAAAGATAAAATAAAAAATGGAAGAACAAAGAAAAAGGTAGTACAACATAACAAGGGGTAGAAGAAAGTTTCAGAGGGAGGGAGTCAGAGACAGAGCTAGAGGAAAGGTGAGAAAGGAAAAAAAAAACACCATAGGGATCCTTTATAATACAACCCTTCACTCATCTAATAGTGGGGATAAAGTAATTGAGAGGCATCAGGAGGCAAAGGTAAGCAGATAAGGAGAAAAGAAAAAAAAAAGAATAAGTTAAAGAATTTAATGTTAATGTGACTATGTGTGGTAACACCAATATAAAAAATTCATAGAGCATGGTTTCATTTGGGAGACAGTATAATGAAAGAAGACTACTGAATTTGGAATCAGCAGGTGAAAGTTTATGGACCAGTTTTCTATCAGAACAACTGTCAGTAAATCAATTATTTGGGTTTCCATTCTTAAATTTGGTTTAAAGGGCATTGGAAATCTTTTTTTTTATTTTCCCCCAAACTTCCAAGAACCTGCCACATGCCTGCCATTACACCATGATATATTGAGTCATTATATTCTATGCTTCTGCACATTATCTCCTATAATCTCAGAACCAGAAGGAACCTTGGTTGCTAGGAAACAGACTCTTATTGACCTTGTGATAAAGCAAATTTAATCCATTTGTTTCATCCATCTGTACCAACATCCATATATTACCCTATGATTCATTATGATCATTTTCCAGAGGAAATGGTTCAGCCTTTAAATAATGTGATTTGCATGAAAACAATGAGTGAGCATGAGTGTAATAAAATGCTATAAGCTACATTGCAAAGGATAATTGGTAATAAGAAAAATCACCATTCTGCTTTATTCTTCCTATTTAGTGAGCATTTTATAATGTCTAAAATAGTGTCAATGGATAATGAAAGGAATGGTGTAGTTATCACTTACAAAAAGCAATGAAAATATTTTAGGACTTCTCAAGTAAATCTTTAGATTTTCAACTACAAAAAGCTGGTCATCATTTCTTCAACTTGTAGTTTGAGTCATTGAGTTGTTGAATGAAGTTGAATTCATCTATACAATCATGAAACAAATCACTTGTTACTTACAAATGAATTGAGAAGGGAAAAGACTCAGCTGGTATTGAAGGCTTTTGATAACTATGAATTGTGCTATTGATATCACTGTCCTAGCTGTAATAATTACTTCAGATCTGATTTCACTTAAATGGGCAATAACAGATTAAATGTCTTGGGACAAATAAAGGTGATGAAACTTATAAACATGGCTTAATATTATTCTTTCCTTGTTTAAAGAATGTTGGTAGCATTAAGTAGTTTATCATACACTCAAAGGCAGATAATCAAAACTTAGACTCATTACACTGTCATCCATTTATAATATGACACATCACAAATAAATACATTTTGACTAATGTGCCCGCCTAATCTTGTCTACAATTCTAAAGCCTCTTATGTTCTGAGTTGCCTCCACCAAGGTAAATGGGCAAGTCACTGATAGAAAATTGTTTTGGACACTGAATGGTCCAGTGAATTGCTTGGAGTCTCCCAGATAATATGTATCAGAGGTACAATTTGAAACCAGATCTTTTTGACTGGTAAGCTAGTTTTCCATTATATGCCATGCTGCCCTTCATGTGTCTTTTGTCTTCTAAAAATGAATACCATAGAGGCAGCTAGTCAGTATAGTAGATAGAGCACCAGCCCTGAAGTCAGGAAGACCTGAGTTCAAATCTTGCCTCAGACACTTAACACTTAACACTTTCTGACTGTGTGACCCTGGACAAATCACTTAACCCCAATTGCCTCAGCCAAAAAAAAAAAAAAAGGAAGAAAAAAAAATAAATACCATATTCACCCACCTTGATATCAAATTTCTTTTACTCTTTTTGGTTGAATAATTCAACCATTTATTGAGCATTATCACATGTTAGGTACTGTCCTCCGTGCTTGGGATGCAAAAGTGAAATAAAGCCCATCTTCAAAAAGCTTGCTTACTTTCATTTCTTATTAATTTTATTGTATTGGCACCTGGAGCCTTCCTTTCCAGATGGGTGCTTCTAGGAAAATCTGATCTGTGTGCTCTTTTCCCTTATTTCTCCCTTCCATTTAAGTTAACAAAAATGTGTTTATTAGTTGGTTATGGATGATACTCTGTTTTCTACTCTGCTGAATGAGATATGAAGGCCCATAATACCTCCTAATTCCAACCTAGTACTCTATTAACAAGGTTTATAATCATTGATTTCCTTGATAAAAACACAGTTTAGAACAAAACATCAAAAAGGCAAAGCATTCAGAAACTACTTATATAGATAGCATTGTGACTCATTTCATGTAGTAAAAAAAAAAAAAAAGGATTATAAATCAATGAATCATTTAATAAATAAGATGAATAGCCAAAATCAATTTCATATAATGGAAGGAAATGGCCCTTTATTTGAAGTTTCATTCATAGAGACACCTATGCATCCTATCACATTGCTTACTCAGACCACTCCCAGGAACACTAGGCTCTAGTTTGAGCTCAAGAAAGAAAACAAAAAGAAAGAAGGAGGCAACCAAAAATGTAAGTAAGGCCTACAAATTCTTCTCTCAAGCCACCTGGGAAAGCATATGGGCAGCTGGCCATGTTTCTCTTGCCAGTCATGTTCTGCTCCTAGTAAGGAAGGAAGGAGAAATCCCTTGTGTACTTGATCTGAAATTCTAAGAAAAAGTTTGAGAAAAGAAACAAAGGAGATGGGGGCAGTCTTCTGTTTGAAAGTTTACTTTGAAAGATTACAGGGAAAGGAGAGCTTTACCAATAGGAATACATCCCCATGGACTTGCAGTGCCAATCACTAGGGAAGCCAGTCTGGATCACTAGAAACCAATCAGAGGAGTTCCCTATCCTCTCTACAAAGTCAACATGTGAACCTCTGTGGGAGGTTCACTCAACAATATCATTAATTTGATGGGAATTCATTATATTTATGAAGAAAACTCTTGACTAATCCTCCACCTAAAAGAAAAAGGTTTTCATGAAATTCATCAACTTTTATTAGAAAAATACTAATAAGCCTGTGAACAATTTCAAAGAAGATTGACTTTCCACACAAGATCAAATTCTAGCTGAGGAAGGTAAAGTAAGTAGCAATAGGGATTTATTTCCCTTCTCATACACTCTCTATCCCTACTTTATGTGGAAGGACTCTCCCCCATGAATGGGGAAAACTGTGTCTCTGTTTTCACTTGCCTAGATATCATGCAGGTGGAAGAGCTCAACACATCACAGCTACAAATTATATAAAACTAATATTTCCATTAAAATGGTATGTTGTTAAAAAAAAAAAAGTTTCATAGAGTCCAGCTTGAGTGAATGTACCTATCACAGTATATAGATATATTTGCTAAATTTCTATCTACTTTTCCTAAAACTGATTCTTTTGCAAAAGCTGGGATGTTAATGAGCTTAATTGTCAACAATTAGTATAGTGTGTGGCACATAGTAAGTGCTTAATTATTGCTTTTTGACTGACATTATTTGAGAAATTCTAAGTGTTCTCACAAATAGAAAAAAACTTTTTTTTGGGGGGAGGAAACAAAAAAAATCACAAATCTCTTCAGGAATGTCCTTCAGAAGGAAGGCTATTCTAGTAAAGAATGTGACTCAGGAGAAGTCTTTTCCCCTGCTTAGGCCTCATTTTTTTCATGTGTGAAATGATGGGATGTAATGAGAGGATCTTTATCCTTTTTTCCAGCTATAAAACTTCATAACTTTGTTATCAGTGTTTTTAAGAGACACTCATTTTTTTAAATATTGTTATTGTTTTTTTCTTGTAAAATTCAACCTGGAAAATAATTCTGTAAAAGCCAAAGCTATTTCAAAATCACTTTTCCTATAAGAATCAGGGGAAAGATATGCTGGAGTTTGGCACTAACCAGAAAGCAGCTGAAAATGTCTTGCTTTAATCAAATTGGGGTACAAGTTGCTAAATTGACCATTTTCTGGTGGATTGTCCAGACTCATCTCTGTGACTTTATGCTATAAGGATCATGTTGACCTGAAAGATTAGTCTACAAAGGTTCTAAGCATAATTCATAACATAAAGAAAAACACGCTGCTTATGGTTAAGAATAATCTGTTGTTTTGTTTGTAATAGAATTTGGCTTGTCTTCTCCTACTGCACCATTTTGACTGGCACAAATATTATGAGAAGCCATATGATGGATAGACAACCATCTGGGGAGATTTAGGATTATATCCTTCCCCAGAGCATGTACTGATTCTGTGACCCAGGGCAAATCATTTAACATCTGAGTGATCAAGTCAACGCTCTAAGATTAAAAGTTTTAGAGAAAGTTCTGACTTTTCCAGGCAGAGGGAATTTCCTCAGCTGAGAATTCCCTATAACAATGAAATCACAATTCTTATTCCTATTGCTATAGACATTATGATGAAAATATCCATAGGAGTTTGTATTCCAAAGGAACCCAAGGAGCATCGAAGGAAAAACAAAATATTTGCTCTACTGGGAAAATAATTTGTTTTATTTTTCAAACTGAGAAGTGATCTGTAATGGATGCCTCAAGAGGCAATGAAAACATAGCTTTATATGGTCAGTAATTTCCTTTTGTAAATTGCTACTGAAAACTATATAACTTTTCAAAATGTTCTACATTATAAAGAAAAACATTGAGAAATACAAAGCAAAAAGCAACAACTAAATCCTGTCTTTCCAAGGATAATTTTATTGTATTCTTCCTATCAATCTGTTTCTTAATTCCATACTTTTTTTAAGGTTTTTTTTTTAAATATGAGAGTTGAGTAGAGGGTTTTGTAAGTCCTAGAAAGTTAAAAATGTAGTTTTTTGATGGCCAGTGTCTTACATTTGTTACCAAGTTTTATAATTTCTATTTTTAGAATATCTCTCCTCTATACTCATTTCTCTCTTCTGAAACCCTGGTCCAAGTTCTTATCAATTACTGCCTGGTCAACTGAAACTGAAATAGCCTTCTGATTGATCTCCCTACCTCAAAATTTTGCCCATTACATTCTATCCTCCATTTTAACTGTCATACTGATTTTTCCTGAAACATTGGTCTGACCATTATACTTTTACTCATTAAACTCTAGTGGCTCATTTTTACCTTCAGGATTAAATACAAAAGTCTATGTTTGGATTTAAACCCTTTATAATCTGCCCCCTTCCCACCTTTTAATCTCTCTGTTTTATTCTATTCCATGTTTTCTGTGATCTTATGTTACTAGACTTACTATTGCTTTTCCCACAACTCCTAGACCTATTCCTTTCCTCTGTCAGATCTGCATCCTTACAATGCTCTCCCTGTTCATTTCTGGTTCCTGGATTCTCTGGCTTCTTTCAAGAATCAATTCAAATCCCACCTTCAGCAAATAGTCTTTCCTGTCTTCTTCCAAGCAGCAGTAGTAACTCCACTTCATATATACAATTATTTGCATCTTAGAATGCATTAGTTTGCATTAGAATATGAACTTCCAGGCAAGGATTTTGTTGTTGTTATTGTTGTTTTGTCTTTTTAATCTTCAGCTCTTAGAATAATGTCTTGAATATAATAAAATTCTAAAACACTGTATAAATAACTGTTGACTGACATCCAAGAACTAGCCTGGCTAACCAGGGGAAAGGGGTGATAATGGTGTGACCATTTCTTTTATTCAGTCATAATAATTCATGAAGATCAATTTCTAGTGCATGAAAAGATTTTATTCTATGTAAGTAGAATGAGTATACAAACTGCTGAAATTCTCACTTTATTGAAATATTAAAGCATATCAGTCAATAAAAGAGGGTCTCCAAGGTGAGTCTGGATAAACCACTCATCAAATTTATTTATAGTGGGTATTCATTTTAGAAGATGGCTCAGATATTATTGTAGTTGCCAACTTCAAAATACTATGATTCTGTATTTCTATTTAAATAAAAACAACCTGAATGATAATATACTGAAATTTAAAAAAATAATTTCAGATTATAGTTCAACTCATATTTAAAAATGTTTTTATAATATCCTTAATTAACAATTATCAAATCTTTTTCTTGAAAACATTGAATAACAACAATCCATTGCTTCCTAACATAGGTCATTTCACTTTTCTTAACTTTATTAGAACTTGTAAAATGGAAATTTTAAATTTCCTATTAGGGAAAATGATCTAGCTAATGAACTTAGTTCTACTGTCTGCAGCCCAAATAGATAAAATCTAACACTTCTAGAATATGCTAGACTTTGAAATACTTGAAACTTTTTTTTCTTTTTTTGCAGGTCAAATACCCCATCTTTCTTCATTTGATCCTCATTTGGCATGAATTGAAAGACCTTTTCCAATCTATTTCTTCTTTTCTATATATTGTTGAGGTTATCAATTGCCTTAGTGCCCTGAAATGGTTGTACTGTAACATTGTACAATTGGAGAATCATATTATTGGCTGTGCATCTCTCTTAATGCAGCCTAAATTGCCTCTTGGCTTTTTTTAAATCCATATTGCCCTCTTGGCTTATGTTTAACATGTTTTTTGTTTCACTAAATGCTTAGTTTATTTTAAACTCCTTTCCATGGTTCTTCTATCTTGTGCTTATGAAATTATTTTTTTGAACTTGATATGGAAAACATTTATCCCTATTAAGTGCCATGTTATTTGATTCTACTCAAGATTCTAGACAACCAAGATATGTTTGGATCCTTCCTCTCTCATTTAACATATTAGCTTACCTCACAGTTTTCTCTAAAGATGGTCACTTGCCCTTAAGGATCATAGACTATGTTTGACCTGTTGTATAAAATAATTATTATATTTAAAGCGATGTTGATTGTAAATTTTATTTAGCAATTCAAATTGTTGTCTTAGCTTACATTATAAAATTTGACATACGAAAAACAAATTCCGTGATTAAGATTAAAATGGATTTAAAAAGTATAAGTTCAGAGAACTTTCAGTGCTTGCTAACATTTATATATACTTTTAAGGTTTGCAAAAATACTTTCCATGTGTTATATAATTTTCCCTTCATAATAACTTGCAAAGGAGGTTTTATTATTATTATTCTCACTTTACAGATATGGAAACTGCTCCTTGGGAAGTTAAATGACTTGTTCAGGGTCATACCATTAGTGAGTATGTGATGTAAGATTTCAATTTAGATCTTGACTGGAAGAAATTCTCTCTATCCATTTCTTGACTTAGCTGCCTCACACTGACAGATGACTATCATTTTCAAAAGCCAAAAAGCTTTCTTTGGACTTACAGTATTTAGTACATTATGTATCTGGGGATCTCAGAAATTTCATGTGTTTCTAAGATTCCCAAGGAAAAAAAATGTTTCTCTTCAAAACTTCAAAGTTTCTTTGAAACAGATGGTGATAGAAGTGGGATAAATATTTCCAGTTGATACCATAAGCATCTGAATAACAAATCAGTTAGATGAACAAATGTGAGATGGGAGGCCTCTGATTACATTACCTTTTGAGGTACTCTTTGCTTCTTTTATGCAACTCCAATTGTATAAATGTGTTTTTTCCTTTCTTTCAGTTGAGTTGACATTTTCCCTATTACATAAGATGTTCATTAGCTCCAAATGTGTGAATTTTAAGTCCTTGATGTCAGGCTATATGAAATAGTGATAAATGAATGATGAAATTCTTTAACATGGAAAAGCACCAACTTCTATTTGAGGTTTGTATAAAATGTTGTTTAACTTATGTTCAATACATATTGTATCACATAATTTAACATAAAGAAAGTTTTTCAGGGCAACTTTTTAGTTGATTTGCTAGATTAACTTTCTTAAATACTGAAAATCAATGATTCAACATCCCCATTTTTCTTCGTTGTGGGCAATTGATAAAGTGGCTAAGTTTAAGCTCTTATTAGAACTTAGTTAAGGTGCTATATTTATTGAGAAGTATCGATTCTCTTTTCATTGAACTATCCTGAGAGCTTTCCCTTGTTTAAGCAATTGGAAAATATGATAGCAAGTGACTAGTATAGTAAACAGACCAAAAACATTTTCTATGAGAATTGGTTTGAGGAACCAGGGATATTTACCTTAAAAAGATAAAATGTTCTTTTCAAATATTTAAAGTCTTGGTATGGATGAATCATCTTTAAGACCCTTTAATATCATATTAATGGAGCTCTTTTTTAGATACCTCACAACTGTCTTTTTTGGTAGATATGTGTTACAGGAGCCAACTTTCAGTGGCTGCTAGGGATCTAACTCAGACCAGCCGAATAGATCCGTTCATGTAAGAAAATGATAATGATACAAGCTGTGAGGTAATTGCATTCTCCCACTTCTCTCTTCTTCCCCCCTTGCCTCCAATTTATTTCATTCCCAATTCACAAGCAATATCTGTGTCATTAAAAGCTGGTTTGCAATTCCTTCAAGTATGTTATGAGTCACAATTGTGGGGGCTTTTGGAGAATTGACTTGCTCCTTCACACTTAGGCATGGTCCCTAACAGGTATGTGCCATCCAGAAGCAAATTCAAAAGTCTGATTGATTGTTTAGATAAGGTAGACTTAAAAAAAAAAAACTATCTCTCCTATGTAGTTATTGAAGGCTGCAACTTCAAAATATTACCCACACTATGACCCAATCTTACCAACAAGTCTATTGCTTGGGCTTACTCATCAGAGACTTCCCTTGTAATGGTTAGAATGAATCTTGCACTAGATGTAAGAGGACCCTTTATTCTAGTCCAAAATCTGCCACTAATTCACTGTGTAATATTGCACAAATCACTTATTTTTCTAATACTCATTTCCTATAGCTATAAAATAAAAAGGTTGGTCTAAACTCTGTACATCCTGGTCCTTCATATCAGAGGATTTAATGTTAGAAGTAATATTAAAGATAAACTAAGCCAAGTTCTTCATTTTATAAATGGAGAAACTGGGTCTCAGTGAAGTTACATAACCTGGCCAATATTCAATAGGGAACAATTGTGGTGAGAGTTTGAATTCATGACTCTAACATTTTATAACTAGAAACCCAGATTTCTTGTTTCATTAAAAATCTGCCATTTTGTGAATTGGCTCTTCATTTACAACCCAGAGATTTATTAAGAGATGAAATATTGACGGTCAAGTAGTTGTAATCAGAAAACCTGCTATGAAATATTAGTTCTACCTTTTACTACCAATGTGAACATGGAGGGAAAAGTGTGGTAAAATAGAAAGAACATTGGATTTGCCTTTAGAGTACCTGAGCTCAAATCTGAGATATGTTAATTACTACTAGAAAAACTTGGACTCAATTGGCAAAGAAGACCCCCCAAAAAAGAATAATAACTGTTGGAGGTGTTGTGAAACTATAAGAAATTTAATGCATTTTTAGTAAAGCTGTGTTTTGGTATAACAGTTAGTTAAATTAATTTGAAATTATGCTAATAAAGTAGCCTAAATTTTCACATTTTTGAATGAGAAATTCCACCATTAGTAATTTACTGCATTATTTATTTGTTTTTAACATTTATTATCTGTATATCCCATTCACACACACACACACACACACACACATATACAGGATATACAGGAGGCAGGAGGCAGGGAGGGAGAGGGAGAGAGAAGATGGAGGAAGAAAGAGGGAGAGGAGAGGAAGGAAGAAGGAAGGAAAGAAGGGAGAGAGGAAGAAAGGAAAGGAGTGAAGAAGGAAGGGAAGGAGGGAGGGAAGAACAAAAAAAAAGGGAGGGAGGGAGGGAGAGAGGAGGAAAACCTTTATTGCAATATTCATAGTTCAGCAAAACAAATCCCAACATTGGTCATGCCAGAAAATTTGTCCTTTTTAGCATTTTAAATTAATCACCTATTTGTCAGGAAGTGAATGACATGTTTCATTTTCCATATTTTGGACTAAATGTTTACTACTGTGTCAATTCAAACATGGTTTTCTCTACAGTACCTGCTATAACTTATTTTTTCTAAAAGTTCTAATCACTTGACTATCTATCAGTTCATAGTTTCCTATAAAGCAGTCCATTTCATCATTTCTTATGGTAAAAGTGCAATATTTTATTGCACTCATATGTCATAATTTATCTAGCTGCTCATCAAATAAGTTGATATGTCTTTAGTTTCCAATTTGGGTATATTGCAAAAGGGATATTTTCATGTATGAGTCCTTTTTAAGGAGGTATTTTAAAAAGTAAGTCCCATATACATTATAATATTTATAATAGTACATTTTTTCTGATGGAAAAGAACTAGAGACAAAGTTGATTTTCATAAACAAAGGAATGATTAAACAATTTTAGTATGAATTAATGGACTTATTCTGATATAAGAAATAAGTAATGATGCAAAGTGAAGTATAGCTATAACTATATTATGTACATATGCACCATCACTCAATGACTACAACAATATGAATGGAAAAGACAAAAGCCATAAAACATGTTTAATGATGTCCCATCTCTAGGAGGGGTAGGAGAGAAATACCAGGAGACATTTATGCTATACAGAAGCAAAATATATAAAAATATTTTAATAATCAAGTTTAGTATTTTGCAATAAAATTCTGAAAATATGACAAATCATTGAATGATGATTTTTTTTCATCCAGGATTATGCTTAACTTTGCTGCATTTTGTATGCATTGCATACAAAAATATGTATTTTTGGCCTCAGTTCCAGTTCTTTTACCTTTCATTATATAATATTTGAAAAAGACCTGTGATCTTTTGATGTAGCCATTTTTGGTCTTGTGTGATTCTCATTGTGGCTCTGACATATTTGATTTTTTTTTCTCTATTGCTCATTTTTCTCCTTGAGCTGGTATATATTTTTTTGGAATTTGGCTATAATATCCCTTTGAAATTTTCTATAGGGTCTCTTTCAAGAAGTGATTAGTGACTTTTTTTTCTATTTTCCACTTTCCCTTCTTGTTCTAATACTTTGGGACAATTTTAAAAATTATTTCTTGCATTGTTATATCAAGATTCTTTCTTTTTAATGGCTTTCAGAGTGCAATTATTGTTGTTTTCTCTTCTTAATCTGTTCTCCAAATCTGTTGTTTCTCTTATGAGATGTTTCACCTTTCTTTTTTTTTTTTCATTCTTTACATTTTGTTAATTATTTCTTTGTCTCTTATAACTTTGCTGATTTCACCTGGCCCTATTTTAGTTTTGAAGATGTCATTTTCACCTGTAAGGTTCTGGATCTCCTTTTCTAGTTGGTTAATTTTTTTTTCCTAATCTTTTTTTTTTCTTGGAATCTTTTAAAAATGTTTTCCTCAATCTTTACATGTTTTTCTCAATCTCACATTCTTGTTTTGGTTGTTTTTTCTACTATGAATTCTTTTGGGCAGAGACCATTTGACAATTATTCCTTGGAGTAGAAGAAACTGTTTTGCTTCAGAATTTTCCTCTGTAGATGAACTTAGTCTTCCCTATTCCCATAGTAATTTTAAATGGTTTGATTCATTCTCCTTTGCCTGCTATTTAAAAAGAAATTTACAGAAGCTTTTAATTGTAATCACCTCTAATTCTGAGGAATATGTAATCACCTCTAATTCTGCCTGTGGTCCCAAGTCCTCCTTCTGTTCTCGCATCTCACCTGGAACCAAAATTGAGAACAGCCCTCCTGTAAGTGCCACAGCCAGAAACATTCCTTGCTCACTATTTTTTTTAATTGAAGCTTTTTATTTACAAAACATATAGATAAGTAATTTTTCAACATTGACCCTTGCAAAGTCTTCTGTTCCAAATTATCTCTCCTTCCCCATACCCCCCTCCTAGACGGTAGGTAGTCCAATACATGTTAAATATGTTAAAATATATATTAAATCCAATATGTACACATATTTATACAGTTATCTTACTGCACAAGAAAAATTGGATCAAGAAGTAAGAAACAAACTGGGAAAGAAAACAAAATGTAAGCAAACAACAGAAAGAGTGAGAATGCTATACTCTGGTTCACACTCAGTTCCCACAGTCCTCTCTCTGGGTGTAGATGGCTCTATTCATCACTGAACAACTGGAAATGGTTTGAATCATCTCATTGTTGAAGAGAGCCACGTGCATCAGAATCTATCATCACATAGTCTTCTTGTTGCCATGTATAATGACCTCCTGCTTCTGCTCATTTCACTTAGCATCAATCATATAGGTTTCTCCAAATCTCTCTGAAATTATCTTGCTGGTTGTTTCTTACAGAACAATAATATTGTATAACACATATACCATATCTTATTCATATACCATATGAACATGCCATAATTTATTCAGCATTCCCCAATTGATGTTGTTCACTGTTTTTGCACTCAGTGGGTATGCACTGGTCCTCACTCAAGGCCATGTCTCTCTGTCACAGTACAGCTTGGCCTGGCATCTGTTATCAGCATAGATTTCTTCAATCTTTTCCAGCTCAGATGCCCATATCCCTACTGTCTGGGAGGTGAAAATTAACTTGATTAGGGTTAAGGCTATCTCCCAAACAGCTAGTCCCATCTAGCCCCAGAGTTCACTACTTACTATTTCAGTGGAATTAGCTTGGAGGTGTTATATACTTCTCACAGGCCAAACCTCCATCCTAGTATTTTTCTTTGGATCTTTTCTAAGTATCTCAGGAAGACCCCTGCACTGTTCCAATAATTGTTGATTTTTACTGGTCTAGCTTCACTTGAAGCTCTTCTGGTCTATTTGTGAAAAAGATCTGGAGAGTTTTGAATTTTCTGACCTATTTTATTATCTTCTCAAAATCCATTTTCAACTCTATATCTTTTATCAGAAGAGTAACCATGCTATGTGCAGAAATGCTTATTACCAGAAGGTCATTAAGAGCTTTATTTTTAAGAAAGTATTTATTTATTTATTTATTTTTAAGATGGGATATGACCCATGTCCATGGCTCATAATATCATAAATATCTAGGGGAAAAGAAGTTCAGAAATTACATAGTCCATCCTCATTATTATATTTTTTTTGAGACTTCATCTCCTATCTCACCCAGGCTAGAAAAATAATGGCCAGACAGTGGAGAACTCTGAAAGTTGATTGGTATATAAGCTTTCACCAGTTCTAGTTTTCCAAACTCAATTTCTTTGCTTCTTCTTAGGCAGCCTGACAGTATTACACTTCATGGGGCCTCCCATATTGATGCCAATTTAGTTTGGTTAAAGTTTACTTTGGCCTTACAGAAACTCAAAACTCCCAAATCATAATGATCCACAAGTTTCAGCCTTCACAAGAAGGGCTTACAAGCATATATCTCAGTTTAATCTTTTCATTATTCTGATTGGGATATCTGAAGATTAGAGCCATTGAATGAATTGCACAATATCACACAAGTCTTAGAAATGGGATTTGAATCCCTGATCTTAAACTACAGAGCCAATCTTAAATTATACAATGTGTATTTTAAAATTGTCCATATTAATGAATTCTTTGTGCTTTCATACCATTGATATTATCCAAAACATTGCAATTACAGAACATTTTTTCATACCTATCCATATTCAACCTGAGGCCCTGCTTTGTCTGTTTTGTGAAGAAGAGCTGAAGACTGGCATTACTCTGCCATCTTCCCATTTTGGTATTATTTCTAAATTTCATAGAACTGATCAATTGTGGCCTCTTTGGCATGTTATAAAGTTTATCTTGAATTCGAACAGCTATCATTCAATAATTTTGGGGATTAGATCCAAATACTGCTTTTTTCATTCTTTTATTGACTATAAGGATTACTCTATTTCTTGTAAGGATTTCTAATCTGTAGTAGTTCAAGTTGTAGTTATCTGAATTAAACTTATCCATTTCCATCCACTTAAATTCACTGATACATAAGATAACAGTTATATCTTTGCATCTTCTATTTGACCACATCCAGCTTACTAGGTTCAAAGATTTTACCTTTCAGGATTCTATGAAATATTGATGTTTACAGGATTGGGCATTTCTTTCATCACCAGATGTATCCACAAATTAGCTTCCTTTCCATTTTGACTCATTGCATCATTACCACTAGAACTGCTTGTAGTTTTCACTGTAATATAATAGATACCTTCTGATCCAAGAGACTCCTCTTCTGATGTCATCTCTTTTGTCATTTTACTATTACCCATGGAATAGAGTTTTTCAAAGATAATGTAGACTACAATAAGATAATGAATATACTAACAGTCAATAATGATAGTATCAATAATAATCAAATAATAAATAATAATTTTTATATATTACAGTTGGATCTTTAGAATTTATAAATGCTTTTCATCCATGATTATATTTGATTTTTCATCAAATATATCATGTTATTACAATATATGTATGCTCGTGCACATATATGGATATACATATATATGTCTACTTTTCAATTAGAGCAATTAGTAATATTTATTTCAAAGAAAGACTTGTTGGAGTATAACCAGATCATTAACTAATCTGAAAAGATATTAAAATAAATTGCAAAATAGAAAAGTCAGTAAAAGTAAAAAGGCACATGTACAGTTGATAGAAGCGAAACCATTCGTAAACTAATTCTAGATTATGAGAATAGATAAAAGTGAAGTCATTGATGCAGATCATTATTTCTTAGTAACGTTTAATAAATATAAAAGAGTGAGAACAAGGAAACCAAAAATATTGCACATCTAAAATACTTGACAGTTAATAGCAACTTGTTTTAAAATAGAAGAAATTATGAATTGTTACCTAAAATTGATAATTAATTAAGGGGAAAATACATCTCTACAGAGTTAGGCAGTAGCCACATATATCCATCACTTAGAAAACCACCTTCTTAAACTATGGTTTACAACCTCATTTGGGGTCTTGTAACTGAATGTGGGGCCATAAAATGTGATTTTATTATCAGTAAATTTTGATTAGTATACCTAAGTTATATGCCTGTATAACCAGGACCATGTAAAAATTTCTCATGCCAAAGGGGTCTCAAATGGAAAACATTTAAGATGTTTTGTCTTAGAGAGCTATTGAAGACAAAACAGGAAGACAGATCACATATTGGTATGAATGGGACTATATTTTCCAGTTGTTCTACAAGGGTAAAATAAGGTTAATATAATCAAGGGATGACCACATTTGTAATATACCCACCTCAGTTACCAATGTATTATGAAAACTTAGCAATGACAATTCTAAATGCCTGAAGACTATGTCAGTAGTCTGGGCATGAGATGATGAAGATGTACACCAGGGGGAGGCAATGTCAGCAGAGAGATGTTGCTAAGATGGAACTGATAGGACTTAGTAACTGATTCGTTATGGGAGACAAAGGAAAATAAATAGTTGAGGATGACAGCTGGCTAGTGTCTTGACTAGGAAAAGGGACAGTGAAAAGGAAATTAAGAAAAGTTTGAAGGAAGAATATTGAATTTTGTGCACAAGACAACTTGCATGACACAAGCAGACATTATGTGTGAACAAATTCTTTCCAGTTTTATAGTTTAAGATCAATATTCTTCAGATTGCTTGAGAAATAAAAATTACCTTCGAAGCATTGCAAAGCAGTATATCAAATGAAAATATGTATGAGATAACTTGTTTGCAAAGAGATTTTGAGGCTACATTTGGGTTTAAGTCAAAATCATTCTCAATGTTAACAAATAACAAACTAACAATTTTAACATTATTTTTCTGCATCCATTTTGTGAATCTAAAATGTGGTTTTACAAGAACAAGTATAACTTGGGGAAAACAAGATTGTGGGAAATACAGAGTTAGTAATTTTAACTGTAAATGTAGATGGGATGAACTCTTCCATAAAACAGAAGTGGATGACAGACTGGATTAAATGCCAGAATCCTACAATAGGTTGTTTACAAGAATCACATTTAAATCACATTAAGAATAAAGATAAATGCCACAGCAAGCTTTTATGATGGATGTGGCTTTCTTCAACAAATGAGATGATTTTAAGCCAGTTCCAATAATGGTCTTGTGATGAAGAGAGCTATCTGCACCCAGAGAGATGACTGTGGGAACTGAATGTGAATCACAACATACTATTTTCACTTTTTATGTTTTTGTGTGCTTGTATTTGTTTTCTTTCTCATATTTTCCTTTTTTATCTGATTTTTTGTGCAGCATGATATTTGTGGAAATATTTATAGAAGAAGTATACAAGTTTAACATATATTGTATAACTCATTAGCTAAGAGAGGAGGTGGGGGAAGGGAGGAAATTTAGAACACAAGATTTTGTAAGGGTGAATGTTGAAAATTATCCATGTGTATATATTGAATACAAAAGCTTTAATTAGAAAGAAAAAAATGTGATTTTATTCTTATCAAGTATGCACTCAGGAATAAGAAAAGTATTACACTGGGCTTCAAAAGTCAACTTCACAAATAAAAAGGGGGAAGATGAATATTTTAATAATTTATTTGAAAAAACTGGGGAATTTATTACAACCTCAATATAAGTTTTCCAAGAAATCTCATCCAGACTTAGTTTACTAATGTAGATGCCTAGTGCTTGACTCTGCCCTACTTAGATTATATCTGGAATATTGGTTGAGTTCTGGTCTTTAGAGAAGACATTGATAAATTGGTATAAATCCAAAGGATAGAACCATATTGGGGAAAAAAACCTCAAATTCATGTCAATATGAAAATTTAGTTGAAATAACTGCAAATTTCATTCTGGAGAATAAAAACTTGGGAAAGCTATACCTATCATCTAATATTTAAATTTATGACATGAAAGACATAAAATGTGTCTAATGAAGCACAAGAGGAACTACTAAGAGGAATGGGTAAAAGTTGCAAAAACAATAAATCTCATACTGAGATAATGAAAACTTCCTAATATAGAGCTAATATATCCAAAAGGGCTAAGTAATGTTCATGAGGATAGTTACATCCCTCTCACTGGAGATTTTCAAGCCAAGGCTGAATGATGACCTGTCATCTCTCTTGTAGAAGGAATTCCCTATCAATTATGGCTTGAACTCTATGGCTTCAGAGATTCCTTTCATATCTGAGATATTGTGATTCTTTATGATACTCATGAAATGTAACATCAACAGCTAGAGATAGGTATAACTAATCACAATGAATAAAGTGGAAGAAATAGCACATTTCTCAAATTATGAGATTCAGCAGGATGCTAAAACCTTGGCATGAGTAGATTGGTAAATATTTCCAGGACACATATGTAGATGCCCAGAATCAATGAACAAGGAGACTGAATTTCATTGCATTTGGAAAATTTTACAATGCTTTAAATGATCTTAAACTGTGTGTTGCCATATAAATACTCATTTTTTAACATCAATTTAATTTTAGTTCTACAAAATAGCTATAAATTATAAAGTATTTTAGGAATGTCAAACAATAACCATTTATTAAGTGCTTGCTGTGTATCCCAGACTCTTTTAGGCCCTGAACACACAAAGAATAGGAAAACACTGTCCTTTCCTCTGCAAGAAATATCTGATTATGCAAAAAAAAATTGAATATGGTATGAGATCTTCATAAAAGAAATGTGGTTTGTATAGCAAGGTCACAGTATAATACAATCATGCCCTACAAAACAAGTAATACAGAAACTGAAAAGAGGATGGCTGGTCAGTAGGCATGATAAATAATAGATGGGCTGCCTCAATGCCTTTCAGTTACTAGTGAAATGTTTGAACAAATAGATTTTGGGTTTAATCTATGATGGAGGAATGATGGGATACTTATCACTTAAGAAATACATAGAAATGGGGAAGGGATTAATGACTAGTAATTAACAAAGGAAAAGTCAAACCGCAATAGAGACTTGAGCCAATAGCATAATAAAAAACACCCCAAACCACCTTGGGATATACTATAATCCTGAAAAGAAGATGCAAACAGCTTTTATAACAGAAGAACATGTCTCTTGAATTGTGATAATATTAAATGACTTCTACAAGTTTCCACAAAGAGTAGATGACAGAGTATAGATCTGTAATCTTTATATCTTCAAATTTTCTAAGGATACTATCTGATTTTTCTTCATTCTTATCAATTTCTACTTTAAATCCAATTTAATTCTGTGCTTGTCTTATCTCATCCTTCTAATAACAACATGATGGCAACAAGGAAGATTTTTAATTGCCTAAACTGTCTCATTAAATTCAGATGGTGGGAGCTGGTGTTGCTACTAATGGTTTCATAAAATACAGATAGGAATGTGGTACAGGAATGTAGAGAACAATTCCTTTAGTCAGTCAATCAATATCCCTATATTGTGCCAGGGATTATGCTTTTGTTCTGACTTAGATTTACTGGTTGCCAAAATCAAATATTGGAGATATCCAACCATAAGTCATAATTATTTTGAGCCATAATCCTAACAAAAGGGAATAAAAGGAATAGTTATAATCCATATATGGACTATTCCACTGGTTTTTGTTACAGTAGTATCCACAGTGACTTATAGCCTTTGGCTTTGGTTAAAAATTGGCAGCTATTGCTGGGTCTGTATCCCAATGAAATCTTAAAGGAAGGAAAAGGACCCATATGTGCAAAAATGTGTATAGCAGTTCTTTTTGTTGCAGCAAAGAATTAGCAAATAAATAGATATCCATCAATTGGAGAATGGCTGAAGTTGTGGAATATGAAGATAATGTAATATTATGGTTCTATAAAAATGATGAACAACCTTATTTTAGAAAGGCCTAGAAAGATTTACATGAACTGATGTTGAGCAAAAGAAGTAGGAATAGGAATACATTGTACATAATAAACAGAAAGAATGTATGATGATCAACTCTGAAAGACTTGGTTCTTCTCAGTCGTTCAGAAATCCAAAGCAATCCCAGTAGACTTTTGAGAGCATATGTCATTTGCATCCAGGAAAAGAACTATGTAGGTTGAATGTAAATCAACATATGCTATGTTCACTTCTTTTTTCTGTTTTAAAGTCCCATTATTTTTCCCTTTTGCTCTGACTTTTGTCTCCCAACATGATTCATAAAGCAATGTGTATTAAAATAATAAATTTATAAAAAGTTAATATATATATAATAAAAATAAAATTAATTAAAAACATTATTTTAATGTTGAGCAAATACTAAATAAAATGGGTATTTCCCCATATATAGGAGAATTGGAACAAAGGATTAAACATGAAAATATGGATCTCTTTTGTATAGTTTTTTTTTTAATTATGGAATTAAGTCAAAAGAAAATTTTATAACTGTATAGCTACATATAGGCACTACATTATATATATATATATATATATGATATATATATATGCCTTCCTTTTTCTAAATATGTTCTTTTTTAAAGCTGTTTCAATTTCCCTCTTTTCTTTTTCATTATTATTTTCTTTCTACACTATACCTATTACCTCCTTTAAATGGAGAAAAAAAGAAAAAGAAAACAAACAACAATGATAAAAATTCATAATAAGTATACATGCTAGGGAGACAAATTCCAGCATTGCCATTGTATGAAAGTGAATATATCACCTCTCTGTCAAGAAGGGATTAGCATGCTTTATCGCTAGTCCTCCAGAATTATGGTAGGACATTGCATTGGTCAGTATTTCCATGACTTTCAAAGTTGTTTTGATTTTCTATATAATAATGTTTTTCAACAAAATTTCTCCTGCTTCTTAATTTTCTTTACACCAGATAAGATATCTTTCAAGTTTCTTTTAATTTATCCCAATAAAGTCATTTAACATTATTTAATCAGCCAGTCCTCAAATGATGGCACCTTATGAATTCCTATTTGCTATTACAGAAAAGAACTGTTGTAAACACTTTTGGAACCATGGAAAGTTTTCCTTACGAATATAAACTTAGTAATAATATTTCTGGAAAAGTGCTTGAGGGACCTATACCTTTTTTTTTTTCTGTGTTCTTTGTAAAAAGATGTCAATCATGACTCGTACATAAGAAGAGAATAAATGAAATTAATATACTGTATCTTTTGGATGATAGAATTGTAATTTTTCTTAGATCACAGAACTTCATGATTTATGGTCATGTATCACAATAGGAGAATATCCTTGTTAAAACATATTGAATAGACTTCCGGTTAAGGTGGCGGAGAGGAGGCTCACAGCTGCATAAGCTCCGCGCTTTCTCTCACTATCCACTTCATTACAAGCCTCTGAATCAATGCTTGACTGAAAAAAACCCACATATAGTTACCAAGAGAAGCCATCCTTGAGATCCGCCAAGAAAGGTCTGTCTTTACTGGAGGGCTGGGACGGTGTTAGATCGGGCGCAGGCAGCGGGCAGCGGCAGTGAGAGCACGGGAGCAGACTGGAGAGGGGGTGGGGAGTGTTTGCAGCCGTCTCTGCGGGGAGACCTTCACTACAGGTTTGGATACTTTGCTCCGGCAGCAAGTCAGCAGCCCAGCAGAGAAGCTAAAAACACCGGGGCTGAAGAATATAACCCCAAACAGCTGGAGTCTCCCGGGACCTGGCCGCTCTCCCCTTCCCCCCCACAGTGACTCAGCACTCTCTGGGACCTCAGAGCTCAGGTGCACACAGTCCTGCTAGTGCCTCACTGCTGCCCCCTGCAATCTGGAGAGGAAGCTCGGTAACATACCCAGCCCCTCCCCCAAAGAAAGACTCCAGTTTTTTTCTGTTTTTCTTTGCTAGTTTGTCTCTGATTATTAGACAGAATGAGCAAGAAGCTGAAGAGGACTTTAACCCTTGACAGCTTCTATACAGATAGAGAGCAGACTCTAAATCCTGAGGAGACTAAAAACAGACAGTCCCCAGGTGAATTCCCAAAGGAGGAGATCATCTGTTCCTCAGCACAGATGAACCTCATAGAAGTAATTAAAAAGGCTCTCACAAGGGAGCTAGAAGAAAAATGGGAAAAGGAGAGGGAGGCTTGGCAAAAGAGCCTGGAGAAGTCAGTTAAAGAGAGAGTGGATAAAGAAGTAAAATCCTTGAAAAATAGGATTGGTGAACTGGAAACAGAAAATAGCTTTCTAAAAAACAAAATTGGCGAAATGGAAAAAAATTCCACAGAAGAAAAGAATTCAATTGGACAATTAGAAAAAGATCTTAAAAAAGTGAGTGAAGAAAACACTTCACTGAAAATCAGAATTGAACAATTGGAATTGAATGACTCGAGGAGACAAGAAGAATCAGTCAAGCAAATCCAAAAAAATCAAACAATGGAGAAAAATGTGAAATACCTTCTGGGGAAGACAACAGAACTGGAAAACAGATCCAGGAGAGACAATCTGAGAATCATTGGACTTCCAGAAAAGAATGATGAAAAAAAGAGCCTGGACACTATTTTCCAGGAAATTATCAAAGAGAACTGCCCAGAAGTCATAGGAACAGAGGAAAAAATAAACATTGAAAGGATTCATCGATCACCCACTGAAAGGGATCCTAAAATCAAAACACCAAGGAATATAGTGGCCAAATGCCAGAACCCTCAGATGAAGGAAAAAATATTGCAAGCGGCTAGAAAAACCCAATTCAAGTATCAAGGAGCCACAATAAGGATCACCCAGGATCTGGCAGCATCCACATTAAAAGATCGAAGGGCCTGGAATATGATATTCCGAAAGGCTAAGGAACTTGGTATGCAACCAAAAATAACTTACCCAGCAAGAATGAGCATCTTTTTCCAGGGAAGAAGATGGACATTCAACGAAGTAAGCGAATTTCATCTATTTCTGATGAAAAAGCCAGAACTTAATAAAAAGTTTGATCTACAAATATAGAACTCAAGAGAAATCTAAAAAGGTAAAGATTAATCTTGGGAACTATATTTTGACTATATAGATGTATAAAGAATACATGTATACCTTGTTCTAGAAATTGATGTGGAAAGGACATTGTACCAGAAAAAGGGTAAAGTGGGGATAGTACATCTCATGAAGAGGCATAGGAAACCCATTATATCTGAGAGAAAGAAGGGAGGGGGATGAATATAGTGGGTATCTTACTGCCTTCAGAATTGGCTTTAAGTGAAAAATCTTAAGACATATTCAATCTATGGTGAAACTTCTCCCACCTCATTGAAAAGTAAGAAGGGAAAAGTGAAAAGGGAAGGAATAAGCTAAGCAGAAGGGAATACGGGAACTGGGAGGGAAAGGGGTAAGATAGGGGGAGGAACTCTAAGGCGGGGGGAGGGATACTAAAAAGGGAAGGCTGTGAGAAGCAAGTAGTGCTCACAAGCTTAATACTGGGAAGGGGGGGAAAGGGGAAAGAAGGGAGAAAAGCATAATCCGGGGTTAACAAGATGGCAAGCAATATAGAATTGGTCATTCTAACCATAAATGTGAATGGGGTAAACTCCCCCATAAAGAGGAAGCGGTTAGCAGAATGGATTAAAAGCCAGAATCCTACAATATGTTGTTTATAGGAAACACACCTGAAGCGGGGAGATACGTGCAGGTTAAAGGTAAAAGGTTGGAGCAAAATCTACTATGCTTCAGGTGAAGTCAAAAAAGCAGGGGTAGCCATCCTGATCTCAGATCAAGCTAAAGCAAAAATTGATCTAATTAAAAGAGATAAGGAAGGGCACTATATCTTGCTAAAGGGCAGCATGGATAATGAAGCACTATCTATATTAAACATATATGCACCAAGTGGGGTAGCATCTATATTCTTAAAAGAGAAACTAAGAGAGCTGCAAGAAGAAATAGACAGTAAAACTATAATAGTGGGAGATCTTAACCTTGCACTCTCAGAATTAGATAAATCAAACCACAAAATAAATAAGAAAGAAGTCAAAGAGGTAAACAGAATACTAGAAAAGTTAGATATGATAGATCTCTGGAGAAAATGTAATGGAGACAGAAAGGAATACACTTTCTTTTCAGCAGTTCATGGAATCTATACAAAAATTGACCATATATTAGGACATAAAAACCTCAAACTCAAATGCAGTAAGGCAGAAATAGTAAATGCATCCTTTTCAGACCACGATGCAATGAAAATTACATTCAACAAAAAACCAGGGGGAAGTAGGCCAAAAAATAATTGGAAACTAAATAATCTCATGCTAAAGAATGATTGGGTGAAACAGCAAATCATAGACATAATTAATAACTTCACCCAAGAAAACGATAATAATGAGACATCATACCAAAATGTATGGGATGCAGCCAAAGCGGTAATAAGGGGAAATTTCATATCTCTAGAGGCCTATTTGTATAAAATAGAGAAAGAGAAGATCAATGAATTGGGTTTGCAACTAAAAATGCTAGAAAAGGAACAAATTAAAAACCCCCAGTCAAACACTAAACTTGAAATTCTAAAAATAAAAGGAGAGATCAATAAAATTGAAAGTAAAAAAACTATTGAAATGATTAATAAAACTAAGAGTTGGTTCTATGAAAAAACCAACAAACTAGACAAACCCTTAGTAAATCTGATTAAAAAAAGGAAAGAGGAAAATCAAATTGTTAGTCTTAAAAATGAAAAGGGAGAACTCACCAGTAACGAAGAGGAAATTAGAGCAATAATTAGGAGTTACTTTGCTCAACTTTATGCCAATAAATTCGACAACTTAAATGAAATAGAAAAATACCTCCAAAAATATAGCTTGCCCAAACTAACAGAGGAAGAAGTAAATATCCTAAACAGTCCCATCTCAGAAAAAGAAATAGAACAAACTATCAATCAACTCCCTAAGAAAAAATCCCCAGGACCAGATGGATTTACATGTGAATTCTACCAAACATTTAAAGAACAATTAACTCCAATGCTAAATAAACTATTTGAAAAAATAGGGATCGAAGGAGTCCTACCAAACTCCTTTTATGACAAGACATGGTACTGATACTTAAACCAGGTAGGCTGAAAACAGAGAAAGAAAATTATAGACCAATCTCCCTAATGAATATTGATGCTAAAATCTTAAATAAAATATTAGCAAAAAGATTACAGAAAATCATCCCCAGGATAATACACTATGACCAAGTAGGATTTATACCAGGAATGCAGGGCTGGTTCAATATTAGGAAAACTATTAGCATAATTGACTATATCAATAACCAAACAAACAAAAACCATATGATCATCTCAATAGATGCAGAAAAAGCATTTGATAAAATCCAACATCCATTCCTAATAAAAACACTTGAGAGCATAGGAATAAATGGACTTTTCCTTAAAATAGTCAGGAGCATATATTTAAAACCATCAGTAAGCATCATATGCAATGGGGAAAAACTGGAACCTTTCCCAGTAAGATCTGGAGTGAAGCAAGGTTGCCCTCTATCACCATTATTATTTAATATCATATTAGAAACACTAGCCTCGGCAATAAGAGTCGAGAAAGATATTAAAGGAATTAGAGTAGGCAATGAGGAAACCAAACTATCACTCTTTGCAGATGATATGATGGTATACCTAGAGAACCCCAGAGATTCTACTAAAAAGCTATTAGAAATAATTCATAATTTTAGCAAAGTAGCTGGCTACAAAATAAATCCCCATAAATCCTCAGCATTTTTATACATCTCCAACAAAACTCAACAGCAAGAGATACAAAGAGAAATTCCATTCAGAATAACTGTTGATACCATAAAATATTTGGGAATCTATCTACCAAAGGAAAGTCAGGAATTATATGAGCAAAATTATAAAAAAGTCTCCACACGAATAAAGTCAGACTTAAATAATTGGAAAAATATTAAGTGCTCTTGGATCGGCCAAGCGAACATAATGAAGATGACAATACTCCCTAAACTAATCTATTTATTTAGTGCTATACCAATCAGACTTCCAAGAAAATATTTTAATGATCTAGAAAAAATAACAACAAAATTCATATGGAACAATAAAAAGTCGAGAATCTCAAGGGAATTAATGAAAAAAAAATCAAATGAAGGTGGCCTAGCTGTACCTGATCTAAAATTATATTATAAAGCAGCAGTCACCAAAACCATTTGGTATTGGCTAAGAAATAGATTAGTGGATCAGTGGAAAAGGTTAGGTTCACAAGACAGAATAGTCAACTATAGCAATCTAGTGTTTGACAAACCCAAAGCCCCTAACTTCTGGGAAAAGAATTCATTATTTGATAAAAACTGCTGGGATAATTGGAAATTAGTATGGCAGAAATTAGGCATGGACCTTTCCACTCCCCTGCCTCCACCCACCAAAATCGTCATTTCCTATACAACACATCAGGACTTGCACAAAGAGTGGGTGGGGGCCATTCTTTCTCCAAGCTTACATATTAATAGAGTATGGTCCAATTACTATTTAGCCTCATGTGCTTGGGACCTCAGTGCATCAACTCAAGCCTCAGCCCATTACATCTCGCGCTTTCTTTTGTTTTAGAACACAGGTGATCATGCCATCCCTGACTCTTCAGGGAGGTCAGAGCCCCCAAGGGGAGGTGATCACACCCTCCCTGATTTCTCAGGAAAGGAGGTGAAAGCACCGAAAAGGAGGTGATCACGACCCCCCTGACTTAAAAAAAAAAAAAAAAAAAAAGCCCGGCTAGCTCAGTCGGTAGAGCATGAGACTCTTAATCTCAGGGTCGTGGGTTCGTGCCCCACGTTGGGCGCCAAATGTAATGACCGCGTATTTAAAGTCAGCCGGAGTCAGGAATTCAGGTTAAGGGAAAAATCTTCAATATTTATTGAAGTGAAGAGGTGAATAAAGATTGCTATAGCAAATATAGGCAAGAAAGATTGCGATAGCAAATATAGGCAGTTGCGACAGGAAGCCAGCTAAGAGAGAGCAACGCGAGCCGAGCCAACCGTGGAGCCAACCGTGGCAATGGCAGTCCCAAAAGTCTCTCCTTCCCCTTCCTTTTCCACTCCCCTGCCTCCACCCACCAAAATTGTCATTTCCTATACAACACATCAGGACTTGCACAAAGAGTGGGTGGGGGCCATTCTTTCTCCAAGCTTATATATTAATAGAGTATGGTCCAATTACTATTTAGCCTCATGTGCTTGGGACCTCAGTGCATCAACTCAAGCCTCAGCCCATTACATGGACCCACACCTAACACCATATACCAAGATAAGATCAAAATGGGTCCATGACCTAGGCATAAAGAACGAGATTATAAATAAATTAGAGGAACATAGAATAGTTTATCTCTCAGACTTGTGGAGGAGAAAGAAATTTGTGACCAAAGATGAACTAGAGACCATTACTGATCACAAAATAGAAAATTTTGATTACATCAAATTAAAAAGCCTTTGTACAAACAAAACTAATGCAAACAAGATTAGAAGGGAAGCAACAAACTGGGAAAACATCTTCACAGTTAAAGGTTCTGATAAAGGCCTCATTTCTAAAATATATAGAGAACTGACTCAAATTTATAAGAAATCAAGCCATTCTCCAATTGATAAATGGTCAAAGGATATGAACAGACAATTTTCAGAGGATGAAATTGAAACTATTACCACTCATATGAAAGAGTGTTCCAAATCATTATTGATCAGAGAAATGCAAATTAAGACAACTCTGAGATTCCACTACACACCTGTCAGATTGGCTAAGATGACAGGAAAAAATAATGATGAATGTTGGAGGGGATGCGGGAAAACTGGGACACTAATGTATTGTTGGTGGAGTTGTGAACGAATCCAACCATTCTGGAGAGCAATCTGGAATTATGCCCAAAAAGTTATCAAATTATGCATACCCTTTGATCCAGCAGTGTTTCTATTGGGCTTATATCCCAAAGAAATACTAAAGAAGGTAAAGGGACCTGTATGTGCCAAAATGTTTGTAGCAGCCCTATTTGTAGTGGCTAGAAACTGGAAAATGAATGGATGCCCATCAATTGGAGAATGGCTGGGTAAATTGTGGTATATGAATGTTATGGAATATTATTGTTCTGTAAGAAATGATCAGCAGGATGAATACAGAGAGGACTGGCGAGACTACATGAACTGATGGTAAGTGAAATGAGCAGAACCAGGAGATCATTATACACTTTGACAACGATATTGTATGAGGACATATTTTGATGGAAGTGGATTTCTTTGACAAAGAGACCTAACTAAATTTCAATTGATAAATGACGGACATAAGCAGCTACACCCAAAGAACGAACACTGGGAAACAAATGTGAACTATCTGCATTTTAGTTTTTCTTCCCGGGTTATTTATACCTTCTGAATCCAATTCTCCCTATGCAACAAGAGAACTGTTCGGTTCTGCAAACATATATTGTATCTAGGATATACTGCAACATATCCAACATATAAAGGACTGCTTGCCATCTAGGGGAGGGGGTGGAGGGAGGGAGGGGGAAAAAAAATCGGAAAAGAAACGAGTGCAAGGAATAATGTTGTCATTATAAAGTAATCATTAAATTAAAAAAATGCTTATTATTTATGTTAAAGACTTGTTTAATGTATACATTAATAAATCTATATGAATGTCAAAAAAATATATGTATTATATGAAAAAATGAAAAAAAAAAACATATTGAATATTGTGATAGAGAAGCGCTGAAGAGATCCAAGGAACTATCTAGTAAAACCTCTTTATCATTCTAACTAAGGAACTAAAGTCCAGAAGGGTTCTTCCATCTGTTAGCATTTTGTCCATTAAAATTACTTTCCACTTTCTCTCTATATATTATCTCTTTATTTACTAGGTTGGCTCTCCCCACTTTTCAATCTGATTCATAAATAAAATCCTGGAGAGCAGGTATTGTTCTTTTTGTACTTGTGGTACTTAGCATAGAACCTGGCTTATCATAAGCACTTGAGGGCTATTTGTTGATTTCTTACTGACTTAAGAGTCTTGCTCAAATTTGTCCATGTAGTGAGTAGTGAAGCCATGATTTGACACATGTCCTATGATTCAAATCTATCCATTGTGTCTCTCCAAGATAAAGATTCTCATGGGCCTATCAACTCAATGGGCTTCCCTTCTTGTTGGAGTTCTTGTTCTTCTTTATAAATAATAATATAAGATGATGGTTCTCTCTGGGAGAAAGAGCAGGTTTCTCAGGGGAGGTTTTTTTGGAGGCAGCCTTAGTATCAGTTCAGATCAATAATTACCCCAAATGCAGCCAGCTGGTAAAAATACAAACATTTATTTTCTCCTTCCAAAGTAGCCTAGTTAGTTGAGGCCTCTCTCTCTGCTTGATTCCAAGAGCTCTCTCCGAAGGTCTCCAAATCCAAAGGTTTTGTCCTTCAGCCCCTGCCTCTGCTTTCTTCAGCCTCCAGAGTCAGCACCAAGCTGAATCTGTCTTGCCTCTGAGAGAGCCTTCTCAATCTTCACTGAGCTCTTGACTCATAGCTTCTTCCTCTGAAAACTCTTCTTCTGCCACCAGCCAGCCAAGTGGAAAATATTCCAGACTGAATCACTCTTCACTGGCTTATATATGACTCTTCTGAGAGAATGGGATTATGGGTTTTCTTCCATAGTGCTCTCTGGCCCTAAGAGCTTCAAGGGAGGTGTGAACTCAGATAAACCCTGAAATTTCCCAAACATGTGAACTCCAATGAGTAAAGGTGTGAACACAAGCATTGTATCAATTAGTTCTACTTAGTACCTTGTTTCAGGTTCTGGCCCAAAACATCTTCTTGTAAGATCAGATCAATAATATATCAACTCTAATGAGTTAGCAGTTTGTAAAGATTCCAACACCTTCTAATTACATCACAATATGGGTCATATTCTTTATAAACTTGTTTTGTGGCTTTTGTATTTGTCACATTACTTGTTTCCCATATGGATTGAGGAATTGATTTCATTGTCAATTTCATCAGCAAGGACCTGGTATGTTTCAGGCCTCCATGAGGTCTTTTAAGAGTTTTATAATAGAAAAGGAACCCAGAGAGTGAAAAATCAATTTTCTTCATTGAACACACTGAATTAAGAATTAAGAGACTAAATTACTTTCTTTGGTATCAGGAGTACCAGTTTGCTAAAAGCTTCCTTGACTATATGAGAATTGTTAAATAGCCTCCAAATAAAAGCCTTCATCTGCCCATAGTGGTTCTTAACAAATGTGGAGAATGGAGGAATGCATTTTGTTTCATTTAAGAGCCACTTTTAACTTTGTGGCCTGTAAGACTAAAATTTAACTCAAGTCATTTCAGGTTGAGGACCATTTTTTCTGGCAAAAACATGACATCCTAGTTCCAAACAGAAATGCCAAAAAAAAGCCAGAAAAGCCACTTTCTGAATTCAGAGTTTTGGAAAAAACTAATGGCAATAATTCCCTGGAGAATGCCAGTGCCAATCTGGGATCACTGGAGGTTCTGGGAGAAAATCGAGAACCCATTAGACACCATGATAAATAGTAGAATTGGCAGAACGTTTTCGTTTTGTTTCAACAACAACAACAACAAACAAGCAAACCTTTCAACTTAAAATACTAAATATGTTTTGTGTCAACTGAAATAAAGTAGATACAGGCAGGCAAATGAATCTTTACAAAATCAGGTAATGAAAATTTTCCCACCTACTGTTTATCCTCCAATCATAATATGATTGGTATTGATAATAGCATTTATGTAGTTCTTTCAAATTTGAAAAGTTTTGTATAATAATTTGATGAATACAACCCTATGAATCAGTCATTATTATAACTCCCATTTTACATATGAGAAAACAGTAAAAAAAAAAAGATATTAAATGAACTAACATAGTTATTGTGTCTGAGGTAGAATTCAAACTCAAGTCTTCATTACTTCATTACTTTTCTATCAGATGTGCCATCTAGCTACATCCTAAATCCATTTCATTTTTAGTAATTCTATTTGAAATCAACTCTTTCCAGTAATTATTCTAGCTCTCATTTCCTCTGACTCCTGACAACACCTGTAGTCAGTAAAATGCAATTATTTGTTTCATTATGTCACAGTGCCTTTGTAGCTCAGTGCTTAAAACAAAATAGGTTCGGTTGAATTACCTAGAATACTTTACTATTATGTCTTTTGTTTCACATATATTCAGGTTAACTGTGTGTGATTTCTTTGACGGATGAGAAGATTATTTCTTTTATTTCTCTTATGGTGTAATGCCTCACAAATATTACAGGCAATAACTGAATAATCCAAAGAGCATTTCAAAGTGTTTTAATAAGGTTTTTTATATATATATATATATATATGTACGTATATATATACATATATACACACATATAAATACAACACATATATGTATATATACATACACACACACATATATATACAACATATATATATATATATATTTCTTTGTGTATATATATCAGTTTCTTATAATGTAAGATTACTAAATACTTTTCATAGATAAGATACTACTTTGGTCAATTTTCTGGAAAAATAAAAGAAATAAAGTTTAGTTCATTCAACAGGCTCCAGGACTATTATATATTCTTGATTGTACATGATTTCTCCTTGGACTTTTAAATTTTGATATAGTATATATTCACTGGACTTTATCATCATCAAAGAAATAAAAAAGATATGACTAAGATATTCAGAAGCATGAGAAAGGGAAGCTAGAAATAATGAGTCATTACATAATTTCTGTAAATATGGAAAATAAAAATTGGAAGGGATTTGATAACATCTGCTTCAATGACCCCAGTTTAGAATAATAAGATCTAAATATTACAAAAGAACATTGCCTTTTTTTGCCAAGAAATTGGGGTTAAGTGATTTTCCCAGTGTCTCTCAGCTAGAAAATGTTAAGTATATGAGGCTAGATTTGAACTCGGTCCTCCTGACTGCAGAGGCAATATTGTATTCATTGTGTTGTCTAGCCATAGGGATCCTAACTCTTAAGCAGTTGCTCTTCTCTCTACCCAAGGATACCTTGTTTTGCATAGGTCCATTTTTGTCCATTGTTACAATGTTTTGCATAGTTTTCTGCAACTAATAGCAATTTCAATCAGGCAAACATTTCTTGTAGTTTCTGCTGTTCAGTTCTTTTTCTGTCCCCTCCATGTCCCCATTTGTTGTTTTCTTTTCAAAGATACTGGAATATTTCCTTCTCAAGATTATGGTAGAGATGAACAAACTAAGGCAAAGAGAGTTAAGGGATTTAATCAGGATCACATACCTTGTAAGTTCTTTTTTTTAACTAATGAACAAAACTTAGAGTTGGTTTTATGAAAAAAAAAAAACCCTCAAAAACATAGACAAACCTTTAGTCAATTTGATTAGAAAAAAAGAAGAAAATAAAATTGTTAGTTTCAAAAATGACTAGAGTGAATTTTCCACCAATGAAGAGGAAACTAGAATATTTAATTAGAATATTTAGAAAATAATTAGAAATTATTTTTCCCAACTGTATACCAACAAATTGGATAATTTAAGTGAAATGGATGAATACTTACAAAATATAGATTGCCTAAATAAGCACAGGAGGAAATCAATTACTTAAATAGTCCCATTTTAGAAAAAGAAATTGAACAAGCTATTAATAAATTCCACTATGAAAATAATTTTTGAGGCCAGATTTGAACTCAAATTTTCCTTACTCTAGGCCTGGTAGATCTGTTCACTGTACCACCTAGCTGTTTATTATCTATCTTTAAAATACCATGCTAGAATTAGAGAAATGCAAATTAAAAGTACTCTGAGATATCTCTCACACTCCTCACATAGGTTAAAATGACAGGAAAAGATAATGATAAATATTGGAGGGAATGTGGGAAACCTGGGACACTAATGCATAGTTGGTGGAGTTGTGAAATGATCCAACCATTCAACATGGGATAGGGATGGGAATTAGGAAGGCCTGCATTCAATTGTACCTTTAATCCTTACTAGTCCCATGATTACCCTCTCCAAATCTCACCATCCTCACCTACAAAATGGGAATAATAGCACCTACTTTAAATGATTCTTGTAAATATTAAATAAAATAGTATATGCAAAATAATGCAAATTAAAATTATTTATACACTTTTAACTATTGTAAGAAGCAACATGTAAAGAAAGTATAAGAGAAATATGACATTTTTAAATGATTTGATTTTTGGACACTACAATCACATACAAATAATAATTTTACTCTTTCCATAACATAGGAATATTTTTTATTATTTTCCCATGGATATTGTGAGTGTCATTAACAATAATAAGCATAAAAAGTAAATAACTTACATTCGAACTTTGTTGTACTGATCTTATATTTGGCAAACAAAATTACTTTAGCAGGAATTTTCTGATGAAATTCTGTTTTTTACCCTGAAAATCAGAGAAACTGAATTTTGAAATTGCTGTAATACAGTTACTTACATACCCGTGGGAGGTCTCTATGACAACAATACAGGTTGTCTAGTGAATTAGAGAATGATTGCAATTATACAAAAGTTTTCATATAAAACTTAATGGTTAGAAGAAATTTTGCCATGTCAGAAGGTAAAATTACAAAACACGCTTGATGTCAACCACAGCACAGATGCTGTTAGAGATGGTTCTTTTTCTCAGTGTTTTCATTCAAGATTATTTGAACATATTTCAAAGATGTGAGTTCTCCCTGTACTTCTATTTCTGGGAAGAAAGAAAAGAAAAAGGAAGAGGGAATACATTTAGGGCAAAAGGAGAAAGTAAAATCCTAATCTCAAAAGAGACCAAATTTGTAAAATTCATGATTGAAAGGTTAAGGAAGGTAAAAATTAGGGCCTTTATGGAAGGCATAAGAAGAGTGAATACACAAAGGTCTGATCAGGCTCTGCTGAAAAATAATTGAACTTTATAACTATAGGTAAGACATTTAGCCAATTTGAGATTCAGGTTTTGTTGTTGTTGTTGTTGTTGTTGTTGTTGTTGTTGTTATATCCCTATGTAGAAAAGAGATAAAAATGTTGAAATTTCTACCTCACAGCAGTTGTTCAAAGGAATAAATGGAATACAGTACTCGATGCACTTCTAAATTACCAAGCACAACAAAAATATAATTTATTATAGCTCTAATTACTGTTGTTATTGGTACGCATAGTCATAGATTCTATACTACTGTGAATACATTTCTCAGGTAATTCTATATTTGTAATTGATTCTTGTAATTTTCTGAAGTATTCTTTTAAATGACCAATAGGAATATGAAATTTATGTAGTTCAACAAGTTCATAAGGGTCACGGGCCATTATAACTGTGCAGCTATTAAATGTTATTTTATAATTAAATATAGTTGTATGTATATATGTGTATTTGTATACATTAAATATGATGTATACATATACATTATGTTATATATATATTATATATGTACATATACATATATATTATATATATTTATATATGTGTGTGTACAAGTGTGTGTAAATAATTAATTAAATGAGTAATCATTAAGAGCAAAGATCCAAAAGATAGAGAATTCTTGTTTTCAGGGATTTCCTGTATTGATTGGTGAAAGTAACATAGATAGGGGGATTGTCAATGAATTAACCTGAGAGTGAAGGACAAGGCACAAAAGCCTGGAAGATTTAGTGGCAAAACAGACCACAATGCCCACAGAATACAGGGAGTATAGCATTACAACATGGTATGATAGCAAGACAATGAACTCATTCATTCACCAGGAATTATATGTCACTCAACATTTTATTGTTGAAAATGAGGATAAAGTATTTCTTCATCATGGGCTTTGTCACCTGGCAATTGCAGATTTATGTGTTCCCTAAATAGCATCAGACTCACTGTCACTAATGTCTTCCTGGATCCCAATGCCTCTCAGTCATGAGAGAAATATATATGGGGCCAGGATAGACATCCAGGTACTCATGTATATGATACCATAGCCAAACCTTCTCTGGATTAAGAAGAGGAAGAGATATCACTGGTAGCAGAAGTTGACATAGAGGTTGTTGGGTTTCAATACCTGGAGCCTTCTCATTTTGCTCTCCTTGGAATGTACCTCCTTAAAATCTGTGTTCATTCCATTTGTGTATTCCTTTGGGGATTTCCTTTTTTTTTTTTGAAGAGGACCACATTAAACAGATTTCATTCACTTCTTGTCCCTGTCCCTATTGGTCTGGCCTTTAAAAATCATATTCCCATCCCAGTTGCCTATATTCTTTTCTCAGAACCATCATTTTTCAGTTCCCTTTTTTATGTTTTAAGAGTCATGAGGGCTATTTGAATTTGCTTTTATATTTTCAGTGCTTAGCCCAGTAAACTTTTAATAAATGGTTCTTACTCTCCCTCCTTCTCACTTTCTTCCCTCCCTCCTTCCTTTCCTTTTTTTCCCTCTCTTGCTCCCTTTCTTCCTCCCTTCCTCCCTTCCATAGTTCCTTCCTTCCTTTTTCCATTCCTTCAGTAGTTTCTTCCTCTCTCCCTTCTTTTCTTCCTTCCTTCCTTTCTCCTTCCTTCCTTCCTTCTGTCCTTTTTTCATTCATTCTTTCTTTCTCTCCTTCTCTCCATTTCTTCCTACCTCCTTCCCTTTCTTGTTCCTTCCCTTCTTCTTTCTTTCCTTCCTCCTTTCCTTCCTTCTCTCCCTCCTCTCCTTCCTCCTTTTCTTTCTTCCTTTTTTCCTTCTTAGTTTCTTTCCTTCCTGCTTTCCTTCCTTCCTTTTTTCCTTCTTAGTTTTTTTTCCTTCCTTCCTTCCTTCCTTCCTTCCTTCCTCCTTCCTTCCTTCCTTCCTTCCTTCCTTTTTCCCTTCCTTCCTCTCTCCCTTCCTTCTTTCCTTCCTTTCTTCCTTTCATCTAGGAGTTCTGTAGTAACATACTTATTAAGAAGTTTGAATTTCTATTCACTGTAGTGATTTCAGAGAAGTTTTAAATAGATTTATATGGATTGACATTGATATCAGAAGAATAGAACTACAAATGCAAACAATAATTGCAAGGAACATAGTGGGTATAAGAAGATTGTAACCTGTAATAAACAACTAAATATTATTTTGAGGATATGTATGGCTGAGGAAAAAAAGTGATAGAACAACTACAGGGAAAATAAGATGCATTAATTATAACATCTACTAATACCCTTTAGATATAGAAAGGATCAGAGAAAGTTCTCCAATGAATTTATCCAATCATTTGTGGGAAATGTATGAAATATGATTAATAGCCACAGAAAATGAGAAGGCCTGAATGTGCTGAATTCTTGCCATACTTGTATATTCAAACCAATGAAATCACAGTTCATTTATAGTCTCTCAGGATATTCCAGAGGATAGAATGACAAAATGTGGTCAAAGTGGGAATATGGAGGATTAATCACTGATTAATTATTAAAGAAAGTTGATGAATGCATCAAAGTCAGAGGGACAATCCCTAAAGAGCTTATAAGAGCTGTTGGTTAAAATTTTAGTGTAGTTGTTGACATTTCAGAAATCTGTAATTGCTACAAATTAGAGTTTGTTGTATTCCTTGTTGATTTTCTCAACTTAAGAAAGTACTAATTGAAATTAGGCTAAAATTGTGTATGTAAAAATTTTCCTCTAGGAAACCTATTAAATATTTTCTAGTACACCCATGAATTAATCTAAAAAGATTTCTTAATTTTAGCAGGAATGTAGTAAAGACTCATAGAATCACATCCTCATTAGGTTGAAGGCCTGTCCATTCAAAGATTTAAAAATATAGTAATAATAATGATAATAATAATAATAACTAGAATATACATATATTCATATGCATATATGTGTATGCTAGTTATTGTTTTACATATATATAATTTATCTATATTGATTTAAAGTTTTCAAAGTATTTTAATCCATTATCTCATTTGAAGTTCACAACACCCCTATTCACATTCAACCCAGAAGCAGATCTTCAATGACCTGTCCTCAGAAATCTATCTGTCAAAATTGGTGTTTGGATGAAGATAAAGAAAACATGATTTACAGCTGTTTCCCTTTGAAGAAATGAATTATAGTTCTCAAAGAACAAAGAACATGACAGTTTGGAATGGCATTTGAGATTTAATAAAGTTAGATTAAATAAATAGGTAAAATACATATTTTAAAAGTTACTTATAGTAACTATAGGATAGAGAAGTATGAATATAAAACAGATTGCATAAAAAAGATGTATATTAGTGAACCACTAACTCAGTCTTAATATTCTGTGTAAAATGACTTGTCCTCAAAGCTAATATGACCATTACTATGAGGATTACTGGCACTGACTTTGCAGAAAGTCTTTTTCTATAAGAACAGGTCCCTCTTTCTTCTCTGCCAGCCAGATCATATGTAGAGAATTGTGTTCAGAAATAGGTACCCATTTTAAGTCTGACATTGACAAGCTGTGATGCATCAGGAAATGAGTAAAAGATAACAGCATATTTAGCCCCTGAAGGGAAACAGGTATGTTTGGGCACTGAATTACCTTGCAATCAGCCATGAAAAGAGTGATGTTGATGTCTTGGTGCTCCTTAGTCACTCTCTCATTTTGTTCTTTAGGAGATACTAAGTGCTTCCTAGGCACTGATAAACCTCTCTTGTACTTGATATTGATTTGTCCCTGTCTCCTTCCCTAGGAGCACAACTGAATGTGTGGTTTACTTTCAGCCTCCCTAAGATTATCTCTGTTCAGAACTTCTACAAGATTCTCACATTCTTTGGTACCTTCTGGAACTGGATCAAAGAATATCTAGCTGTTCATTATTGGTTCTTCGATCATTTTTCTTTCCTGTGCATTTTATGTTGGAGCTTTTTTAGCATATTTGTGGATAATTTATACCCCTTTACAATTTAATTCTGCAAAACAGATATATTCACACAGGAACCAAGGGCATATTAATCATTCCCCCTACCCAACAATAACACCAACACCAACATATATACATACACATATATACACATGCACACACACACACTATATATAGAGAGAGAAATTATGAGAAAACACACACACTCCATATATATCTATATCTATATATATATATATAGTGTGTGTGTGTTTTCTCATAATTTCTTCTATGTTTTGTCTCAAAATTATTATAATATTTCTCATAATATCAATGATATTTTATTATTTTAGAGGTGTTTATTACTTAATTGTAGTTTTGTACCTCCTCTTCTAAACTCCCAAGGTCATTTTTCTATTTGTCTATTTTCTCTCAATAATTCCAATTTGATGCGTTACCTTTTCCAACATGCTCCCTCTAATTTCTCTTAGGGTATTTTCCATCTATTCTTTTTTTCTCCACTTAATAGTATTATTGTTGATAATACATGTAAAGACACTTTTCTTTTTTAAAAATTTGAGTTATTATTTTAATGATTGTCTAGGTTTATGAAAGTGATGGTGAAAATGTTAGCAAAATATATTAAATATAAAAGGGTATCATAACATATACATACAAACCTGTATAACCATATGTGTGTGTGTGTGTGTGTGTGTGTATGTGTGTGTGTGTGTGTGTGTGTGTGTGTGTGCAAAATATTCACACCCCTGTATATATTCATATGGACATTTATACCTAAACCCACATAATATACATATATAATATACATGTGCACACACAGACTTCTGGCCAAGATGGAGGAGAAGACACACACACCTACTTAATCTCTATCTTTGCTCTCAGAATTTATTTCATGACAAGGCCTCAGAATTAGTGCTTGACTGGAAAAAAAAAACACAAATAATTACCAACAGAAGACATCCTTGAAATTTGCCAGAAAAGATCTCTTTTTGCTTGTGGGTGGGGATGGTCAGATCTGGTACAGGCTGAGGACAGGCAGTGAGAGGATGGCAGACATCTCACACTGAGCAGACTAGAGGGGGGTGTGGTGTGATCTCAGCTATTTCTGTGGAAAGAACTTTACCACACTGTGGATACGTTGCCCTGGCAGCAAGCCAGGTTCAGCAGAGAAGCTGTAAAAACAGGAGGTAAAGACTATAACCCTGGAAAGCTAGGGTCTCTCAGGACCTGGCCACACCCACCCAGAGTGTCTCAGCACAGCTCTCAGTATCTCAGAGTCTCAGAGTGCAGACACAGTGTGGCCATTGCTGTCCTGCTAGTGCCTCACTGCTACCCCTCCACAGTCTGTAGAGGAAGCTAAGTAATACCATTCAGCCACCCCCCCCAAAAAAAAAAAAAAAAAAAAACAGACTGCATTTGTTTTTTGGCTAGTTTGTTTTCTTTGATTCTTTAACAAAATGAGCAAAAAATTAAAATGGAGTCTAACCATTGATAGCTTCTATATGGATAGAGAGCAGACTTTAAAACCCTCAGGAGACTAAAAACAGACTGTTTCCACATGAATCCCCAAAAGGAGATATGGTCTGGTACTCAACAAACAAGACTCTCATAGAAGAAATTTAAAAGGCTTTCATAAGAGAACTAGAACAAAAATGGGGAAAGGAAAGGGAAGCTTTGCAAGAGTCAAGATAAAACATCCCACTCTAAAGATAGAGTAGATAAAGACATCAAATCCTTGAAAAATAGAATGAGTGAACTGGAAAAAGAAAATAGCTCTCTAAAAAATAAAATTGCAAAATGGAAAAACATTCCATAGAACAAAACAACTCACTTAAAAACTCAATTGGGCAATTAGAAAAAGAAATAAAAAAGTGAGTGAAGAAAATAATTCATTGAAAATCAGAATTGAACAAATGGAATTGAACACTTGAGGAGGCACCAAGAATCAGTCAAGCAAAACCAAACAAAATGAAACAATGGGGAAAAAATGTCAAATACTTTCTTGGAAAAACAACAGACCTGGAAAATAGATCTAGGAGAGACAATCTGAGAATTATTGGACTCCCTGAAAAATATGATGAAAAAAGAGCCTGGACACTATTTTACAGGAAATTATCAAAGAGAATTGTCCAGAAGTTATAGAAACAGAGAGTAAAATAGACATTGAAAGAAGTCTTCAATCACCTACTGAAAAATATGATAAAAAAAGAGCCTGAACACTATTTTCCAGGAAATTATCAAAGAGAAATGCCCAGAAGTTATAGAAACAGAGAGTAAAATAGACATTGAAAGAATTTATCAATCATCTACTGGAAGGGACCCTAAAATCAAAACTCCAAGAAATATAGTGGCTAAATTCCAGAACTATCAAACCAAACAAAAAAAAATATTACAAGCTGCTAGAAAAACTCAATTCAAATATAGAGGAGCCAAAATAAGGATTACCCAGGATCTAGCAGCATACACATTAAAGGATTGAAGGACCTGGAATCTGATATTCCAAAAAGCTAAAGAACTTGGTATGCAGCCAAAAATAACTTACCCAGCCAAAATGAGCATTTTTCCCAGGGAAGATGGGCATTCAACAAAATAAGTGAATTTCATCTATTTCTGATATAAAAACTGGAACTAAATAAAAAGTTTGATCTCTAAATGTAGAACTCAAGACATATCTAAAAAAGGCAAAAAGAAATGTTGGGAACCATATTTTTGTTGTAAAGATATATAAAGAACACATGTATAGTTTGTTCTAGAAACTAGAAGTTGAAAGGAATTTTACCAGAAAAAGTATAAAGTGGGAGAACTACATCTCATGAAGAGGCAAAGGAAACCTATTATATCTGAGAAAAAGAATGAAGGGGGATGAACATAGTGTGTATCATACTCTCATCAGAATTGGCTTAAAGAGAAAAATATTAGACATTTTCAATTTATGGTGAAACTCCTTCCACCTCATTGAAAAGTGGGAGGGGAAAAGTGAAAAGGGAAGGAGTAAGCTAAGTGGAAGTGAATACAGAAATTGTGAGGAAAAGGGGTAACATAGGGGGAGAAACTCTAAGGTGGGAGGAGGGATACTTAAAAGGGAGGGCTGTGAGAAGCAAGGGGTGCTCACAAGGTTAATAATGGAGAGGGCGATAAGGAGGAAGGAAAGGAGAAAAGCAGAACCAGGGGTTAACAAGATGGCAAGTAACACAGAATTGGTAATTTTAACCATAAATGTGAATGGGGTAAACTCTCCCATAATGAGGAAGCAGTTAGCAGACTGGATTAAAAGCCATAATCCTACCATACGTTGTTTACAGGAAACACACCTGAAGCAGGGCGATACATACAGAATAAAGGTTGGAACAGAACCTACTATGCTTCAGGTGAAGCCAAAAAAGCAGGGATAGCCATTCTCATCTCAGATCAAGCAAAAGCAAAAATTGATCTAATTAAAAGAGATAGGAAAGTCACTATATCTGGCTAAAAAGTAGCATAGATAATAAAGCAATATAAATATTAAACATATATGAACCAAGTAGTGTAGCATCTAAATTCTTAACAGAGAAATTAAGAGAGCTGCAAGAAGAAATAGACAGCAAAACTATAACAGTGGGAGATCTCAACCTTGCATTCTCAGAATTAAATTAGATAAATCAAACCACAAAATAAATAAGAAAGAAGCCAAAGAGGTAAATAGAATACTAGAAAAGTTAGATATGATAGATCTTTGGAGAAAACTATATGGAGACAGAAAGGAGTACACTTTCTTCTCAGTAGTTCATGGAACCTATTCAAAAAATGATCATATATTAGAGCATAAAGACCTCAAAATTAAATGCAAGAAGGCAGAAATAGTAAATGCTTTCTTTTCAGATCACGATGCAATAAAAACTACATTCAACAAAAAGTTAGGGATAAATAGACCAAAATGTAATTGGAAACTAAACAATATCATCTTAAAGAATGATTGGGTGAAACAGCAAATTATAGATACAACTAATAATTTCACTCAAGATAATGATAATGATGAGACATCGTACCAAAGTGTGTGGGATGCAGCCAAAGAGGTAATAAGAGAAAATTTTATATCCTTCAAGGCTTACTTGAATAAAATAGAGAATGAGAAGATCAATGAATTAGGCTTGCAACTAAAAAAGCTAGAAAAAGACCAAATTAAAAACCCCCAATCAAATACCAAATTTGAAATTCTAAAATTAAAAGGATTTTTTATTAATTAATAATTTTGAGAAATTAATAATATTGAAAGTAAAAAGGCAATTGAAGTAATAAATAAAACTAAGAGTTGGTTATATGAAAAAAAAAACAATGAAATAGATAAGCCTTTGGTATATCTGATTAGAAAAAGGAGGGAGAAAATTCAAATTAGTAGTCTTAAAAATGAAAAGAGAGAACTTTCCACCAATGAAGAGGAAATTAGAGAAATAATAAGGAGTTACTTTGCCCAACTTTATGCCAATTAAGTTGCTAACCTAAGTGAAATGGATGACTACCTCCAAAAATATAGGCTTCCCAGATTAACAGAGGAGGAAATAAATTGCCTGAATAGTCCCATTTCAGAAAAAGAAAGAGAAGTTATTAATCAATTCCCTAAGAAAAAATCCCCAGGACCAGATGGATTTACATGTGAATTCTACCAAACATTTAAAGAACAATTGGCCCCAATGCTATATAAATTATTTGATAAACTAGGGAATGAAGGAGTCCTACCAAATTCCTTTTATGACAGACATGGTACTGATACCTAAACCATGTAGGTTGAAAACAGAGAAAGAAAATTATAAACCAATCTCCCTAATGAATATTGATGCTAAAATCTTAAATAAGATATTAGCAAAAAGAATACAGAAAATCATCCCCAGGATAATACACTATGATCAAGTAGGATTTATACCAGGAATGTAAGGCTGGTTCAATATTAGGAAAACTATTAGCATAATTGACTATATCAATAACCAAATTAACAAAAATCATATGATCATCTCAATAGATGCAGAAAAAGCATTTGATACAATCTAACATCCATTTCTATTAAAAAACACTTGAGAGGATAGGAATAAATGGACTTTTCCTTAAAATAGTCAGGAGCATATAATTAAAACTGTCAGTAAGCATCATATGTAATGGGGATAAACTGGAACCTTTCCCAGTAAGATCAGAAGTGAGACAAGTTGCCAACAATCACCATTATTATTCAATATTGTATTAGAAACACTAGCTTGGGCAATAAGAGTTAAGAAAGAGATTAAAGCAATTAGAGTAGGTAATAAGGAAACCAAATTATCACTCTTTGCAGATGATATGATGGTATACTTAGAGAACCCCAGAGATGATACTAAAAAGCTATTAAAAATAATTCACAGCTTTAGCAAAGTTGCAGGATGCAAAATAAATACACATAAGTCCTCAGCATTTTTATACATCATCAACAAAATCCAACAGCAAGAGATTCAAAGAGAAATTCCATTCAAAATAACTGTTGATAGCATAAAATATTTGGAAATCTATCTACCAAAGGAAAGTCAGGAATTATATGAGCAAAATTATGAAACACTTTCCACACAAATAAAGTCAGATTTAAATAATTGGAAAAATATTAAATGCTCTTAGATAGGCTGAGCAAATATAATAAAAATGACAATACTCCCTAAACTAATCTATTTATTTAATGCTGTACCAATCAGATTCCCAAGAAACTATTTTAATAACCTAGAAAAAATAACAACACAATTCATATGGAAGAACAAAAGGTCAAGAATTTCAAGGAAATTAATGGAAAAAAAAATCAAATGAAAGTGGCCTACCTGTACCTGATATAAAACGATATTATAAAGTAGCAGTCACTAAAACCATTTGGTATTGGATAAGAAATAGATTAGTTGATCAGTGAAATAGGTTAGTTTCACAAGACAAAATAATCAATAACTATAGCAATCTAGTGTTTGACAAACCTAAAGATCTTAACTTTTGGGATAAGAATTCATTATGACAAAAACTGCTGGGAAAACTGGAAATTAGTTTGGCAGAAAGTAGGCATGGACCCATACTTAGCACTATATACCAAGATAAGATCAAAATGGGTCCCTGATTTAGGCATAAAGAATGAGATCATAAATAAATTAGAGGAACATAGGATAGTTTACTTCTCAGACTTGTGGAGGAGGAAGTAATTTGTGACCAAAGAAGAACTAGATACCATTATTGATCACAAAATAGAAAAATTTGATTACATCAAATTAAAAAGCCTTTGTACAAACAAAACTAATGCAAATAAGATTAGGCAAGCAACAAACTGGGAAAAAAATTTTATAGTTAAAGATTCTGATAAAGGCCTCATTTTCAAAATATATAGAGAATTGACTCTAATTTATAAGAAATAAAGCCATTCTCCAATTGATAAATGATCAAAGGATACTGTAATATTCTTCTCTAAAAAATATTGTTCTCTGGGAGCAGGTTTCTTGGGGGACTTCTGGAGGCAACCTTAGTTTCAGTTCAATAATCACAAGAGCAGCCAGGGATTAACATCCAAATCCTTTATTTTCTCCTTCAAAGACTTGTCTCTTTTTCTGGGGCCCAGTTAGCTTTAATAGAGACTTATCTCTTTCCTTGGTTCCAAGAGCTTAAGCTGCCTTCTCTGGCTTGTGAAGCTTCTTGACTGAATCCTGGCTGAGGCTCAGAGCTTCTAGTGGGCTTCTCTCCTAGTGGGCTTATCCCATCATCATGGGCTTGTCCTTTAGTGGGCTTGTCCTTTCTGGCCTTGACAGTTCCTCCTTATATATCCCACACTAAGTATACACCAATCATTATGTTACTAGGAAACCATTATTTGTTATAGTATTAAATCAATTCTAAACTAGATTTAACCATTGTCTCCTCAATTCTACTTAGTACCTTGTTTCAAGTTCTGGCCTATAACATCTTCTTGTAGGATCAGATCAATCATACTGAACCATGCTAAATTAGATAATTATTGTCTCTATCAATTCCACTGTCGTAGTACCTTGTAAGAATCCTAACAGGATATGAACAGGCAATTTTCAGATGACGAAATTGAAACTATTTCCACTCATATGAAAGAGGTTCCAAATCACTATTGATCAGAGAAATGCAAATTAAGACAACTCTGAGATACCACTACACACCTGTCAGATTGGCTAAGATGACAGGGAAAAAATAATGATGAATGTTGGAGGGGATGCGGGAAAACTGGGACACTGATGCATTGTTGGTGGAGTTGTGAACGAACCTAACCATTCTGGAGAGCAATCTGGAATTATGCCCAAAAAGTTATCAAAATGTGCATACCCTTTGATCCAGCAGTGTTTCTATTGGGCTTATATCCCAAAGAAATACTAAAGAAGGGAAAGGGACCTGTATGTGCCAAAATGTTTGTGGCAGCCCTGTTTGTAGTGGCCAGAAACTGGAAAATGAATGGATGCCCATCGATTGGAGAATGGCTGGGTAAATTGGTGGTATATGAATGTTATGGAATATTATTGCTCTGTAAGGAATGACCAGCAGGATGAATACAGAGAGGCTTGGAGAGACCTATATGAACTGATGCTAAGTGAAATGAGCAGAACCAGGAGATCATTATACACTTCGACAACGATATTGTATGAGGATGTATTCTGATGGAAGTGGATTTCTTTGACAAAGAGACCTAACTCAGTTTCAATGGATAAATGATGGACAGAAACAGCTACACCCAAAGAAAGAACACTGGGAAACGAATATGAACTATTTGCATTTTTGATTTTCTTCCTGAGTTATTTTTACCTTCTGAATCCAATTCTCCCTGTGCAACAAGAGAACTATTCGGTTCTGCAAACATATATTGTATCTAGGATATACTGCAACATATCTAACATATATAGGACTGCTTGCCATCTAGGGGAGGGGGTGGAGGGAGGGAGGGGAAAAATCAGAACAGAAGTGAATGTAAACTGTTTGCATTTTTGTTTTTCTTCCCAGGTTAGTTTTACCTTCTGGATCCAACTCTTCCTGTGCAACAAGAGAACTTTTCGGTTCTGCACACATATATTGTATCTAGGATATACTATAACATATTTAACATGTATAAAACTGCCTGCCCTCTAGGGGAGGGGATGGAGGGAATGAAGGGGAAAATTGGAACAGAAGTGAGTGCAAGGGATAATGTTTTTTAAAAAATTACCCATGCATATTTACTGTCAATAAAAAGGTGTAATAATAAATATATACATATATATGTGTGTATATATATATATAATATTATTTCTGATGAATTGGTTTTTAATTAAAGCTTTTTATTTTCAGAACATTGAATGGATAATTTTCAATATTCACCCTTGCATAGCCTTGTGTTCCAAAATTTCTCTTCATTCCCCCATTCCCTCCCCTAGATGGCAAGTAATCCAATATATGTTATACATGTTAAAATATATATTAAACCCAATACATGTAAACATATTTATACACTTATCTTGCTGCACAATGAAAAATCAGATCAAAAAGGAAATAAAATGAATAAGAAACCAAAATACAATTGAACAAAAACAAAAAACAGTGAGAATGTTATATTGTGAGTAAAGACACTTTTCAACATTAATTTTTATAATATTTTGAGTTTTTCATTTTTCTCTCTTCCACGTTTCTCTTTTCCCTCTCCAAGAACAGCAAGCTATCTAATATAGATTATAGTGTACAATCATGTTAAACATATTTCCACATCAGTCATGTGGTGAAAAAATGAATCAGATAAAGAAAGCCATTTGCACCTAGAGAGTGGAGTGTGGGAACCCAGTGTGGATCATAACATAGTATTTTCACTCCTTCTGTTGTTGTTTTCTTGCATTTTGTTTTCTTTCTCATTTTTTTTTTCCTTTTTGATCTGATTTTTTTTGTGCAGTATGATAATTGTGGAAATATATACAGAAAAATTGTACATGCTTAACATATATCGGATTATTTGACATCTAAGGGAGAGGGTGGGAGGAAGGAAGAGAAAAAAAATAGAACACATGGTTTTGCAAAGGTGAATATTGAAAATTATCTGTGCCTATGATTTGAAAATAAAAAAGCTTTAACATAAATAAATAGACAAATAAAGTGAATCAGAACAAAAGAGAAAAGTTATGAGAAAGAAAAAAAGTGAAGATAGTATGCTTCAAAATGTATTCAGACTCAAAACTTCTTTCTCAGGATGTGGATAACATTTTCTATCATGAAACTTTTGGAATTTTTTTGGATGACTATTTCTAAGAGATTTAACTCACACTTAAATCTCACCACTTGATCATTACACAACATTACTATAACTAAATAAAATATTCTGCTTACTTTACTCTGCACCTGATCATTTCCAGTTTTTTTTTTCTAAAATCCACTTAGTCGTCACTTCTTATAGCACAATAACATTCCATTTCGCATACCACAACTTCTTTAGTAATTCCCCAATTAATGGGCATCCCTTCAATGTCCAATTATTTGCCACTGCAAAAAGGACTTCTATAAACATTTTTGCACATGTGCACAAAGGGACATATGGTCTTTTGGGGATACAGACCACTACTGACACTGCTGGATCAGAGTATGCAGTTTGATAGACTTTTAGGCATAATTCCAAATTGCTCTGCAGAATCACTGGATCAGTTCACAACTCTATTAACAATGCATGAGTGTTCCAGTCTTCCCACATCCTCTGCAACAGTTATCATTATCTTTTCCTGTCATCTTAGCCACTCAGATAGGCATGAGATCATACCTCACAGGTTTTTTTTTATATTTCCATTTTACTAATCAATAGTAGTTTGGAGCATTTTTTTTTTCAAATGGATGTAGATGGCTCTAATTTCTTCATCAGAAAATTGTCTGTTCATATCATTTCACTATTTATCAATTGTGGAATTCCTTGTATTCTTAAAAATTTTACTCCATTCTCTATATATTTAAGAAATGAGGCCTTTGTGAAAAACACTGGCTGTAAAGATTGTTTCCCAGTTTTCTGACTCCCTTCTAATCTTGATTGCCCTAGTTTAGTTTATGCAAAACCTTTTTAATTTAATGTAATCAAATGATCTATTTGGTATTTCATAATGTTCTATCTCTTGCTTGATCATAGATTCTTCCCTTCTGACAGGTAAACTATGCCTCACTCTCCTGATTTGCTTATGGTATCACTATTAATGTCTAAATCGTGTACCGATTTTGACCTTATCTTGGTATATGTTGTGAAATGTTGGTCTTCACATAATTTTGCCATGCTATTTTGCAGTTTTCCTCGAAGTTTTATCAAATAGTTAATTGAGAAGCTGGAGTCTTTGAGTTTATCAAATTGTATTATACTGAATTTATTATGTACTATGTCATATGACCTAACCTATTCCATGGATCCATCACTCTATTTCTTAGCCAATATCAAATAGTTTTTTTTATGATTGTCCTTTTATAATATAATTTTAGATATGGTGGAGCTAGGCCACTTTCTTTTACATCTTTTGTCATTAATATCTTGGATGTGTTTGACTTTTTGTTCTTTCCAATGAATTTTATTATTATTTTTTCTAGCTCTATAATTTTTAGATAGTTTGATATAACACTGCAAAAGGGAATTAATTTAGGAATAATTGTCATTTTTATTAGATTATCATGATCTCTCATTATTTATATCTGACATTTCTGTGTAAAAAGTGTTTTGTAACTGTGTTCATATTATCTCTAGGCTTATCCTGACAGGTATGTTCCCATTATTTTAAATTGAATTTCTCCTTCTGTCTCTTGCTTCTTGGCTTTATCAGTAATATATAGAAATGCAATTAATTAATATGGGATGATTCTGTCATTTTGCTAAAGTTTTTAATTATTTCAAGTAGTTTTTTAATTGATTGTCAAAATCTACAACCATATCTCTTGAAAAGAGTGAAAGTTTTGTTTCCTCATTGCCCAGTCTAATTTCTTCAATTTACTTTTCTTCTTATTTCTAAAGCTAACATTTATAATACAACATTGAATAACAATGGTGATAATGGGCAACTTTGTTTGGCTCCTGATCTTACTGGAAATGCTTCTAGCTAATCCTCATTACATATAATGCTTGCTGATGGTTTTAAATAGATACTATTTATGATTTTAAGGGAAACATCATTTAAGCCTATGTTCCCTATTGCTTTTAATAGGATTAGGTATTGTATTTTGTCAAAAAAAATTTCTGCATCTCTTGTAATAATCATATGATTTCTATTAGTTTTGTTAATGATGTGGTCAATTATGCTGATAGTTCTCCTAATGTTGAACCAGACCTGGATTCCTGGTATAAATCTCATCTGATCATAGTGTATGATCCTCATAATATTTTTTTTTTGTAATCTCTTTGCTAATCTTTTATTTAAATGTTTGCATAAATATTCATTAGGGAAGTTACTCTATTATTTTCACTCTGTTTTGGTTCTCCCTAGTTTATGCAACAGCACTGTATTTGTGTAATAAAAGGAATTGTCTTATCATCCTAATAGTTTAAATAATATTGGAATTAATTTTTCTTTAAAAGTTTGATAGAATTAACTTGTAAATACATCTGGTTCTGGAGATTTTTTTTTTCCTTAGGGAGTTCATTGATAGCTTGTTTAATTACTTCTTTCTAATTGAGGATATGTGAGCATTTTATTTCTTCTATTAATCTGGACAATTGATATTTTTTGTAAATATTTATATGCTTTATTTACATTATAAGATATATTGGCACACAATTGGGCAAAATAATTCCTAAATATTGCTTTAATTTTCTCCTTCGTGGTAGTAAATAAAACCTCTAATTGTTCATAGTGCTAATTTTGCATTTCTTTTTTTAAATTTAATTAACCAAAAGTTTATCTATTTTTTCATAAAACCAATTCTCAGTTTTTTATTAGTTAATAGTTTTCTAACTTCCAAATTTATTAATCTCTTATTTTTGACTTTTAGAATTTGATAATTTTGTATTTAAATTGAGTTTTTTAATTTGTTCTTTTGCTACCTTTTTAATGCATGCTCAATTTATCTATCTCCTCTGTTTTATTCATGTAAGTACTTAGAGTTATAAAAATTCCTCTAAGAACTACTTTGACTACATCCTATAAATTTTGGTTTGTCGTTTCATTATTATCATTCTCTTTGAGGAAATTATTGATTGTTTCTGTGTGTTTAACACACAGATTTATTAGAATTAAATTATTTAATTTCCAATCAATTTTTATCTATCTTTCCAAGGCCCTTTATTATAAGCAATTTTATTGCACTTTGCATTTTATTGAAAAAGTATATATTTATTTATTTATTGCATTTTATTGAAAAAGTATATATTTAAAATTTTTGTCTTTCTACATTTGATTGAGACTTTTCTGCATTAACACATCATTACTTTTTGTGTAAGTGCCACTTCTATTTATTCTAAAAGCCTTATGCACAATCCATTCTCTTTCCTGGTGTTCTTATAGTCATAACCAAGTTATCCCTTTCAGGAACACATGAATGACATGAGGTACTGTAGGCTGTAGGAAGGATAATTGGACTGAGAATCAGAAAACAGAGGTCCTAAACCCAAAATTCTGTAACCATATATATAGAGAGATATATAATTATGCAATGTGTAATAAACAATCCACATATATATGTATATGTGTATAGTTACATGGCTTTTTATTTCCTAAAGAATTTTCAGGCATATCACAGACCTGCTATTAAATTTTATGGGAGCCCTGTGTGGAAGTTCCTTTGGTTTATTAAAAGAGTGTGAACATTCATGAAAGATGAACCATGAAAAGGCTTCATGGTCATGTCTTTTGCATGCCCTAACCCAATAATTCTTTTAATCATTACTTCATTTCCTGCCTGGAATTATTAAAATTTAGAAATGGAAGAGATTATAGAGATCTTCTGGACCAAGTCTCAGATTTTACATAGGCTAAGAGAAATCAAATTATTTGCCCCAAATCATGTAGATCGTTGTTATCAGAGTCAGAACCAAAGAGGAGGCATATTTTAGCTCTGGATTTCTACTCTAAAGATATAGCTCTCTTATTGTTGTCACTTCCAAATAGATACTTTATTACTATTGTGTACACCTATAATACCTCCAGCAATTTCTGAATTATTCTTAGTTGAAGCTTCCAGAAGGAATAGGATAGTTTTAAAACATATTTTTGAAAAATAATAATTTTTTCACACTGCTACGCTACTTTTTTTTCCCATTTAGTTCTACAATTGGAAATTCTCTCATACAGATTCATTTTAGATTGTATTAGCATAAGGCAGAATCAAAAACAGTCTGTAGTCAAGAAACTACAATTCAGTTATTGTTGGATACAGTATTTTTTTTTGATATGATGAATATCTTTAGTAGTCCAAATTTGTTATTTCTTGCCATAGGATGTCTCCATTCTCTTCTTGCCTAGTAATTCCATTCTTCTCCATCTCTGTCTCCCACCCATATATAAGTTTTTTCTTGCTGAAAAATTATATTTTTCAGGAAGGCAAAGCCAAAATGGTGGAATAAAGAACTCCACTGAGCCCACCCAACATTTCACTCCAAACAATTTTAAAATAATGTCTTAAATCATATTCTAGAATATTAAGACTAGCAAAAGGTCAGAATGAAATTATTCTAGCCCAAGAAAACTTAGGAGTTCAGAAAAAGAGCTCTATACAGTAGTCCAGTACAACCTGAAGCCCATATGATGCCATGCTGACTAAAGTCTTCTGATCCCATCCCTGAGAGGCAGAATCATTTCTTGTCCTGATCCCAAGGGAATAGTTACCCTGAGGAACAATATTGATTGCAGTTACATGGGATCAGAAGACTTTAGTGCAAATCAGGAGAACAGTAATCACATGTCTTCTCAATTGGTAACCTTGGAAATATTTCCACCCAGATCTAGCTTTGGAAGCAACTGAGTGAAAAACCCTAAAGCAGGTAACATTTCTTCTCCTTCACCATTCGAACAATGGAAACAGAACCTAACAAACAAAAAGTTCCAAATCAAGAACTATTGTGAAAAGAAATGAACAAAAAACAAAGAAGAAACTGATCATAAAAATCTACTATGGTGGCAGAAAAGAATAAAACACATATTCAAAAGAAGACAATGAAGTCAAAAGACCTATAGGCAAAGTCTGAATGAAAGAAATAACTGGAAATAAATTCAACAAGAATTCCTGGAAGAGCTAAAAAATTATTTTCAAAATGATAGAAAAGTAGATAAAGAAATAAAAATAAAGGGGAGGAAGAAAACCATGAAAAGACAATAACATGAAATAAAAAGGAGGAACAAATTCACTATTGTATTGAAAATGTTAACTATGGCAATAAGAAAAGAAAAAGAAATTGAAAGAAAAAATAGTCACTGAAAAAACAAAACTATCACTCTCTGCAGATGATCTATGGCACATTTAGAGAACCCTAGGGAATCAATTAAAAAAAACTAGTTGAAATAATTTACAACTTTTAAAAAGTTGCAGGATATAAAATAAAACCACGTAAATTATTCACATTTCTATATACTACAACAAAACCCAATATAAAGATTAGAAAGAGAGATACTCATTACTCAAAGGAAGATCAAGTCAAAATAATACAAATGAAAATTCCAAGTTAATTTACTTGTTTGTTGCCATATTAATCAAACTACTAAAGAATTAGTTTGTTGAATTGATACTATTGAAAAAAATAGTAACAAAATTCATCTGGAAGAAAAAAATCAAAATTGTAAAAGGAATCAATAAAAAAAAGTGAATTAAAGTGACCTAGAGTGCCAAATTTCAAATGATATTGCAAAGTTGTAATCATCCCAATAATCTAATACTGACTAAGAAATAGGGTAGTGGGAGCCAAGAAGAGGGTAGAGCCAAGATGGCGAACTGAAACCAGGAAGCTGCTGGAGCTTTCCGAGTTTTCCTCAGAAACCACATAAAACCAATCCTCTGAACATAGTTTGATGGAATGAGACCACCCTCCAACTCAAGATATACTGGAAAAACTTCAAGAAACATCAGTGTCTCTGGGATATAAAGGGTGTTCAATCTAGCTCAGACAGAGCCTGAGAAAGCTAGTAAGAGAATCTTAATCACAGCAGAACAGCAACTGAGACTCCTGGTCCTGGCTCAATAGAGGAACAAACCAGTAAGGCAGTCCCCAGTCCCAGCTTAGAAGACAAATTCTGGAAAAATAGGCTATTTCCTATAAAGAGCAGATAAAGTTACCATCTATAAACATAAACCAAGGCTCAGAGCTCCACATGAAATTTTGAAAGCATCCCCTTTAACTCAGGAGCAGAGTCTGACCTTGAAAGTTTAAAAAGAGATGAAACACCAAAAGGAAAGAAAATGAGACAGAAACAGAGAAGAACCTTGACCACAGAAAACTACTATGGTGAAAAGAATGATCAAAACACTAACTCAGACTAGGACAAAATGCCTACAGATGAAATCTAAAAGACCTATATGAATTGGTCCCAATCCAATGAGGCTTGTTGGAAGTGCTCATAAAAGACTTTAAAAGGAAAATAAGAGAGATAGAAGAAAAAAATTTAAAAAGAAAAGAGAGGAATACATGATAGAGTCAACAGTTTGGAAAAGGAAAGGAAAAAAAGTCTGATGAAAACAACTCCTTAAACAATAGAATTAACCAAATGGAAAAAGTGAGAGAAAAGATAACTGAAGAAAATCACACACAAAATTCATTAATTTGATCAGAAAAAGGAAAGAAAAAACTAAATCACCAGTATCAAAATGAAAGGGGTAAACTTACCACCAATGAAAAAGAAAAAAAGCAAAAATTAGGAGCTATTTTGCCCAATTCTATGGCACCCAAGACTGACAATCTATTTTTTTTTACACTCATTCCTATTAAAAACAGTAAAAAGCATAGGGATAAAGGGAACTTTCCTTAAAATAATGAGCTGTATCTATCTAAAACCAATAGCAAGCATTATTTGTAATGAAGAGAAGCTGGATACATTCCTAATAACATCAGGAGTGAAACAAGGATTCCCATTATCAACACTATTATTTAACATTGTTCTAGAAATATTGACTTTACCAATAAGAAAATAAAAAGACATAAAAGGAATTAGAATAGTCGATGAAGAAATAAAACTATAACTGTTTGCAGATGATATGATAATATACTTCGAAAATCATTAAAAAATTATCCAAAAACTTACTTTAAAAAATTAAAAGCTTTAGCAAACTGCAAGATATATATATAAACAACCCACACAAATCATCAGCATTTCTATATATTACTGAGAAAGTTCAGCAGCAAAAGATAAGGAAGTTCCATTTAAAATAATTGTTGCCAAAATAAAATAACAGAGTGTCTACCAGTCAAGAAAAAAATCCAGGAACTTTAGGAACATAGTTACAAAATACTTCTCACACAAATAAAGTCAGATCTAAGCAACTGGAAAAATATCAATTGTTTATGGGTAGGCTGAACCTACCCATTTTATTGAAATGAAAATTCTTCTTAAATTGGTCTAATTGTTCAGTGCCATACCAATCAGACTACCAAAAATTATTATATAGAACTAGAATAAATAATAACAAAACTCACCTGGAAGAATAAAAGGCCAAGAATATCAAGGAATTAATAAAAAATAAAATACAAAGGATAGTGGGTTAGCACAACCAGACCTAAAATTATATCATAAAACAGCAGTCATCAAAACCATTTGGTACTGTCTAATAGAGTGACACATCAATGAAATAGATTAAATACACATGACACAATAATCAAAGCCTACAGTAATCTAGTTTTTGATAAACTTTCAAACTCCAGTTTCTGAGATAAGAACTCACAATTTCACAAAAGAATTGCAAAGAAAACTGTAAAATAATATCAGAAACTCAGCACAGACTTACATCTCACATGTCACACCAATATAAAGGTGTGATTACATGATTACATGATTACGATAAGCAAATTAGGAGATCTTTGGTGAAGGGGGGAATTTATAACCAAACAAGAACAAGAGAACATTATATAAGGCAAAATGAACAACTTTGATTGCATCAAATTAAAAAGGTTTTGCACAAACAAAATCAACAGAAACAAAATTAAAAGGGAAGTATGAAACAATTTGGAACTAAGTCCAAAGGAAAGTATAAAACTGTGTATACTCTTTGACCTAGCAGTGCCACTACTGGGTTTGTATCCCAAGGAAATCATAAAGGAGAGAAAAGGACCCACATGTGCAAAAATATGTGCAGCAGCTATTTTGGAGGTAGCAAAGAATGAAAAATAAATAGATGCTAATTAATTGGTGAATGCCATGATAGATGAAGATAGTGGAATGCTATCATTCTATAAAAATGATGAACAAACTGATATAAGAAAGGCCTGGAAAGATTTACTTGAATTGCTGCTGAGTTAAACAAGCAGAACCAGGAGTACACTGTACACAATAACAGTGAGAATGTGAGATGATCAACTATGAAAGACTTAGTTCTTATCAGAGATTCAATGATTGAAAGTGATCCCTTAGACTTTGGATAGAAAATGCCATTTGCATGGAGAAAAAGAATTATGGAGATTGGATGTAAATTAATGCATGTTTTTTTTCCCACTTCTTTTTTTCTGTTTTTTTCTCTCCCATTTTTCCCTTTTGTTCCAATTTTTCTTTTCCAACATGATTCATCAAGCAATATTTGTTAAAAAATCAATTTTAAAATGAAATAGGGTAATGCATCAGTGAAACATATTAGGTACATAATAAGTAGTAGTAGATGATCATAGAATTAAGTGTTTGTTAAATAGAAAGATTCAAGACATAGAATTTGAACTCAACATTTTTGGGGTGGAAATTCTGGGAAAACTGGAAAACATTTTGATCAAAACTCTTCATAGTACATACTAAGATAAAGTCAAAAATGGATAAATCACTTAAACATAAAGGATGATATCTTAAGTATATTAAAAGATTATGAGAAAATGTACCTCTTCCATTTGTAAATAGGCCCAGAGAACTATAAAATTGTATATAACCTTTGATCCAATAGTGCCACTACTGGATCTGAATCCCAAAGAAATCATAAAAGAGGGAAAAGGACTCACATATGCAAAAATATCTGTAGCAGCTCTTTCTGTTGTGACAAAGAATTGGAAAATGAGATGATGTCTATCAATTGGGGAATATGGCAATTATAGTTTGTGAAAAATATGAAATTTTGTAGTTCTATAATAAGTGATAAATAAGCTAATCTTAGAAAAGCTTGAAAGATTTGTATGAACTGATGCTAAGTGAAGCAAGAAGTAGGAAAACATTGTGTGCAGCAATATAAAGATTGTGTGTTGATGGACAATGATATTCTTGGCTCTTCTCAGCAATTTTGTGATCCAAGGCAATTCCAATAAACTTTGGATGGAAATGCCATCCACATTCAGAGACAGAACTGTGCAGAGAATGCAGATGGAACTGTAGTATTTTAACATTTTCCTTGTTTGTTTTTTCTCCTTTTTGATTTGATTTTTCTTTCCCAGCATGATTCATGTAGAAATATGTAAAAAATGAATACCTATGCATAACCTTAAATGTAAGAAAAATAAAGAAATTTCACTTCTTACATCTATGAATAAAGAATGAGTTTATAAGTAGTAAATAAGAGGGGAAAAAGGATTACAAAATATAAAATGGATATATTTGATTATATGAAAAGAAACAAAGGCTTTCCACAAACAAAAGTGATGAAGCCAAAATAGAAGGGAAACAGGGAAGTGTGTTTTGGGGAGGTGTATTATGGCAAGTTTTTTTCTGACAAAATATAATTTTTCAAATATATAGGGAACTTAGCCAAATTTATATAAACAAATAAATAAACAATTAATTTGATACATAAATAATGGCCATTTCCCAGGTGATAAATAGTCAATGGATATCAGCAAACAGTTTTCAGAAGAAGAAATCAAAACTATCGATACTCACATGAAATAAAGCCCTTATATCCCAAAGAGATCTTAAAAGAGGAATAGGGACTCACATGTGCAAAAATGTTTGTGGCAACCCTTTTGTAGTGGTAAGAAATTGGAAAGTGAGTGGATGCCCATCAGTTGGAGAATGGTTGAATAAATTATGGAATATGAATGTTATGGAATATTTTTGTTCTATAAGAAACAATCAGCAAAATAATTTGAGAGGCTGGAGAGACTTACAGGAATTGATGCAAAGTGAAATGAGCAAAACCAAGAGATCTTTGTAAACATCAACTGCAAGATTATGCGATGATACATTTTGAATGAAGTGGATCTTCTCAACAATGACATGATTCAGTCCAGTTCCTATGATCTTGTGATGAGAAGAGTCATCTATACCAGAGAGAGGACTGTGGGATCTTAATATTGATAACAACATAGCATTTTCACTTCTTTTGTTGTTGTTTACTTGAATTTTATTTTCTTTTTCAATTTTTTTCCAGTTTGATTTGATTTTTTTGTGCAACAAAACAATTAACTATGTATACCTATGCTAGGTTTATATATATATATATATATATTATATATATATATATATATATATATATATATATACACACACATATATATAGTATGTGTGTGTGTATGTATATATATATATATATATATATATATATATGTAAATATAGGGGAAAGGATGGGGAAGAAGGAGAAAATTGGAGTACAAGGTTTTGCAAGGGTATGTCTCTCTCTTTCTCTCTCTCTCTCTCTCTGTATACACACACACACACACACACACACACACACACACATACACCATGTTTAACATATATTGGATTACTTGCCATCTAGGGGAGGGGATGGGGAAGAAGGGGGAAATTGGAGTACAAGGTTTTGCAAGGGTCACTGTTGAAAAATTATCCTTGCATATGTTTTGAAAGTAAAAAGTTTCAATAAAAATAAATAAATAATGTGAAATAAAGCCCTAAATCACTAGTGATCAGAGAAATTCAATTTAAAGAGCTCTGAGATATTCCTTCAAATATATCAGTTTGTCCAACATAACATAATGACAAATGTTAGATGGGATGTGGAAAAATGAGGAAAAATTGAGGATGTGGAAAAATTCAGTATTGGAGTTGTGAACTATTCCAACCATTCTGGAATAATGCTTTTGCTTTGTTTTTATTGTTTTATATTATTAGTGGCCTGTTTTTCAAAACTGCCTAATATTAAAATACACTTTGCATGACTTCACATGTATAATTGATATCAAATCATTTTCCATCTCAAAGATGAAAAAGGGTAGGAGAAAAAGAAAGAATTAAGAACATAAAATTTAAAATGAGTATTGTAAACATTTTACAATTGGGAAATATTTAACAAAATAAAGATACAAATTCCATTTCTCCTTTAACTAGTGCCACTTGTACTGTTATATTAAATATTAAAATCAATTAAATGCGCCTATAAAATATTTTCTCCCTTTCTTCAATGATCAGCAAATTTGTTATGTGGGACTGACCTAGGTCTACGACTACTGAAGTGAGTAGTACTTATAGTAATTAGCAGAATTTTGATGTTAAGCCAAGGAGGTGACTTTCATTTGATCATTAAGCCCTTTGTTCCTTCATTCAATAAGACATTTATTATAATTTTCCCTTCCTCAAGATTATTCCCTCTTCAAGGTCCAGACTCCATTTTTCCCTGACTCTATTCTCCCATATATCCTACCACTCTGGAGATCTGATGGTGTAAGAATTTCTAGTGTCAATTATATTGGTGTCCCATTTTCTCTTTTGACCCTAATGCATTTTTCCTTATAGGTGTCCACCAGGACTCTGTCCTAGGAGCCTACCTGTATAATATTTCACTGTGTGATATCATCAGTTCTCATATTTAATTACCATCTCTATGCTAATCATTCTCAAACTAACCTCTCTGCTAAGCTTTGGTTTCTCATCTTCAGCTGCCTTCCAGAAATCTCTAACTGGATAATCAAGAAATATTTTAAACTCAACATGTCCAAAACCAAATTCATTTTCTTTTCCTCTAAACCCTTTTTCCTTCTAAACTTCCCATAATCCTCCTTCCAGGTTTAGCTCCTAATGTTTTGTCTATTGCACCAAAACTACTGTTTGCACAGCCTATCTCAACTCTCTCCCCATTGCAGTCCATCCTTCATTTGACTGCTAAATCATATGTCTAACCCCATTCTGTCAACTCCATTCCATCTTATATTCAATAAATTCACATGGTTCCCTATTACCTCCAAGATAAAATACAAAATATTCTGTTTAGTATTCAAAGCCTTTATAATGTATATTTCCCCAGACTTTCTGGATTGCATAGCTTACCATCTGCACATGCTCTTTCAAGCAATTTTTTTTGTCTTTGTTCTGATCCAGTGACATTGTTGTCTTTGCTGTTCTATGAATAAGATAATGCTATCTCTTGGTATGGGCCTTTTTGCTAGTTTTTTTTTCCCGGCCAGGAATGCTTTCCCTCCTCATCTCTATCTCCTGGCTTGTCTGGCTTCCTATAAAATGAATTAAAATCCCACTCCCTATAGCAAGACTTTTCCAACCTTTCCAAATTTTTAAAATTACCTTTATCCTGAACAGTGTATATTTTCACATATATGTGCTTTGCTATCTTTCTGGTTAGATATGAACTCCTTGAGGGAAACAACTGCCCTTTGCTTCTTTTTTATATCACCAAAGCTTAATTTTGTGTGTGACACAGAGTGATTGCTTAATAAATGCTTTTTAATTGACTAAGGTAAATATATAACCATAATTAAAAGTCATTGTTTTTAACATTATTAATTAGTTTGCTTCTTCTTTTAAAACTTCTAAATGTCCTAAAGAAAAAGATGCAATGGATTGGGTGAACTTATAAAAGTAAGAACTATGTTAGGATGGGAAGGAAAAAAAATCAAGGTATTAGCCTAATGAATCCCAGCTCAAGGCAATTTTCAAATAACTAACTTTTCCCAGCCGGTTTCACCAAAGCTTAGATTATTTTTTTTGCTGACAAAACTAGGGAGTTCTTTATGTCAGTCCAAAGACAACAGTTCTGGAATTACTTGTGAATTTTTCCCCATCTTCCTCCTCTCTCAATAATACCTCTTCAGCACCATTTTCTCTATAATATAGCAGAAGCACCATTCAGGTCTTTTAGGCTGCCAAGGCTAAATTTAGTCTGTGGAGATCTTACGATATGTAATATATTCATTAATTCATTCACTTATTCAACCATCCATTCATTCAGATCTAGTGCCATGAAATAAAATGAGAACACAAGTCTACCCTGTGCCAGATTGGCAGGTTTTACTAGTTTGCTTTTCTTAGCTGTGACCTTAGCCTAGGCTATTTGTGGTTCTAAATTCATATTTCATTAATTCTTCTCTTCTTTGCTGACTATACTTAGCATTGTGATATGAGTAATATAGTTTCTCAAATTTTAAAAGAATATTAAGATTCATTAAGTATTTTATGTACATTGGCCTATTTAATCTCTATAAGAATCCTGCAGGGTAGGGACTTAAGACTTAAGTGGTCTCTTTATCTGATGCATACAAACATCCTAAAGTATCCCCTAGCCTTATAAAAGTGTTGGTCCTGTCATCCCATAAGATTACTATTATGTATTTCTCTTCTATTTCATTGCCAAAGATCAAGGAAAATTGCTTGCCAAAATAGAAAGTCTTTCTGATGGATTTGTTGATTTTCTGTAGGTCTAATTACTAACTTATTGTAGCATTCAGAGGTCTATCGATACAAATTTGCCCAATGGAAGATTGTATTCTAGTTTCTCATAATTTCTGCATTGTTTTTATGTTTTAACTGATTATTGGACTCAATGCTCTCCAAGATCCCTTTTTAGCTAAATCTATGATCTTACTGATCATGTGATCCTAAAATAGATGATCCATATGAGTAAAAGAATCTATTCTGATGACAAGTTTGAAGATTATCTGAAGTTGATTCATTTAAGCACTGAAAACCAAGTATCAATTTGAATAAAATCCCCCCAAACTGGATTTCTCACAGAGTTATGGGCAATGGCAAAGTTGGGTTGAGATGGTCCAATCATCAAAAGAGACTAACACAAACCATCTCCAGAAGATTTCTAGTATCTGGAGACATATGAACATATCCTCAATATTTTCAGTTTTACTTGTTATTTTAGAAAACATTGTGGTTTTAGAAATCAGTATGTTTTCAAAGAAAAGTATTGAAAAATGAATAGAAGCCAGTTAACATGCCAGATTCATGCACCTCCTCAGTAGAACCAGGATAAGTAGAAAGCCATTGCATATTAAGTGAAGGGTGAACAGAAATGAGTTTAATTTGGAATGACATTAGCCTGTTGGCTAAAACTCTTGCTCCTGCTGAGGTCCTTAGCATTACGACTTTGCCCATAGCAGTCACTCCTCCTCAGCAGATATTTTCTATTGGATTTTCAAAAAGCTTCTGACATTTGCCAGTTTCCTTTTCTGACTTTTCCCACGAATTCACTTTTTATGCTTGTATGTGTTATACAGGACAATATAAAACCCCCTGATGTGTGAACAGGCCTCAGTACACACTGTTCTTATAGTACATGATGATTACAAAAATCCACAACACACAGGAAAAAAAAAAGAAGTGTAAAATGTTCCTTCTTTTTTATATCAATTTTCCTATCCCTAGAGCCATACCACTTAGGGTTGAGATTCCATTCATCCTTAAAATTTAACAATGGTAGGATCAAAAATGATTTAGTCCTTCCTTGGGAAATCACCAAGTAAATTCATGGGGTTAAGTAAATGAAGATTTGTTTTTCACAGTGTCATATGTTTTTGTCTGAGTCTGTATTTACTTAATGGTTCAGCAATGTTTTAAACCTCGTCATTGAGAGACACTCAATACTTTAAAGTTTATAGGATCCTAGTTTTAGAGTTGAAAAGAATCATATGAATTTAAGCAACCTGAGGCAGAGAGAAGGCAAATGACTTGTCTAATCTCTAACAATTGAAAAACCAGGCTTCAAAGGTTCTCTTAAATAAAATTTAGCAGTTTTCCCCTCTCAGTGAACCATTGTTTCACTTTTCAAATCCAGAAGAATGCTGAATATATAAACCACTGATGAATGAATGCTCAGTTATAAGTTGTAGTATTGACTACATGAGAACTCTTGAATCAAATGTTCAAGTTATGTCCTACTCTTTGCCTCCCCTTTTGGAGTTTTCTTGGCAAAGATATTGGACTGGTTTGTCATTTCCTTCTCTAGCTTATTTTACAGAGAGGACACTAAGGCAGACAGGGTGAAATGACTTACCAAGGGTCACAAAATTACTATATATGTGAGGCTGGATTTGAATTCAAGTCTTTCTGATTCCAGATCTGGCACTCTATATGGGAGTAGAAGAGGCCAATATATGATATTTTCATTCCTTTGTTTATAAGAAACATGCATAAGAAAGAACAGGCCATTGTGTAAAAAAAAAAAAAGGAATGGATTGAATTCTTGACTTATTCTATGTTCCAGGGTTCATCAAAGCAGTGGATAAAAAGAGGAATGGTTTGAGATATAGACAATCATTTAGTCAAAAATATTAAAGTGCCTATAGTTAGGACTTGAAATTTTGTTTTAAATATTTATGAATAAAGATCTACATTGGATTTCAGGGTCTTATGAACATACTGTAGCTCTGACTGAAACATATTGGTTTTTTTAACTCTTTTTTTCTTCTTCTAAAGTTTTTAATGTTCCTCTTTTTTTTTTTCAGAACTTAGAAAATCTATCTCTTTGAAAGGTTGTTAATCAATATGGCCCAAAATAACGCATTTTAATGGCAAGGAATGTAAAAGAAAAGGGAATGATCTTGAAATGCTCCCTGGGAAACAGTTCTTTTTTTTTTAATAACTTTTTATTGATAGAACCCATGCCAGGGTAATTTTTTTACAGCATTATCTCTTGCATTCACTTCTGTTCCGATTTTTCCCCTCCCTCCATCCACCCCCTCCCCCAGATAGCAAGCAGTCCTTTACATGTTGAATAGGTTACAGTATATCCTAGATACAATATATGTGTGCAGAACCGAACGGTTTTCTTGTTGCACAGGGAGAATTGAATTCAGAAGGTATAAATAACCTGGGAAGAAAAACAAAAATGCAAGCAGTTTATATTCATTTCCCAGTGTTCTTTCTTTGGGTGTAGCTGCTTCTGTCCATCTTTGACCAATTGAAACTGAATTAGCTCTCTTTATCGAAGAGATCAACTTCCATCAGAATACATCCTCAAACAGTATCATTGTTGAAGTATATAATGATCTCCTGGTTCTGCTCATTTCACTTAGCATCAGTTCATGTAAGTCTCGCCAGTCCTCTCTGTATTCATCCCGCTGGTCATTCCTTACAGAACAATAATATTCCATAACATTCATATACCACAATTTACTCAACCATTCTCCAATTGATGGGCATCCATTCATTTTCCAGCTTCTAGCCACTACAAACAGGGCTACCACAAACATTTTGGCACATATAGGTCCCTTTGGGAAACAGTTCTTAATGGGGTATTTTAGATCAAAGGAAAGTGTGTATATTGGCTATCTGGGATAAATCAAGATACCAAAAATATATTATATGCCTACTATGTGACAAGCACACACACACACACACACACACACACACACACACACACATACACACACTCTTGCTTTTGAGGAATTCACAATCTAATAGGGAAATATAAGAGATTATTTCAAAACCAAAACAAGCATAATATAATGGTATGGATGCAGGAAGGTATTCCATGGGACAGTGGGTCCAATTCAAATTCTGTTCCTGATTAATGTTGTGTACCTTTAGAATATTAATGATGTGTAGCCTAAAAGTCTATAAAGCTGAACTTCTTTATCTATAAAAAGAAGGAAAAAAAATTGCTTTTAACTTCTAATTTTCTGATTCTTCCTTATAATTTGACTAAATATTTGCTACTCTCTCCCTAATTCCTTTGCTCCCTACTTCTGTCTTTTAACATGAGTCTTCTCTAGTGCCTTTTTTCTTCCCCTGAAGCATCAATTTAGGAAACAAAGTGAATCTCCTGACAGTACCTTTCAATGCTTTGTTTTTTCTTCTTATAAGCTTGTTACTTAGCTCTTTTATACTTCATTTTGAGTGGTACTTGAAAAGGTTTTTGGTGCAACACAGACATGGCTTCTGCCAGTACCTTCTTTGGCAGTCTTTCAGAAAGACAAAAGAGTATAGAAAATGATGAAATGCCAGCATAGCTATCGATGGCAATCCAGTGAATGTTCATTATTAATCCCACTTGATTTGAAAACTTCTCAGTATTCCAATGGAAGTGCTTGAGCCCCTGGGAATTACAGGATCAATGAAAAAATATTTTTTTACAAAAGAAAGTGATAAACATATATATAAACATAGAGACATAGCCATGTGTACATATATATACATATATATATATATATATATATATATATTATATATATATATATATTATATATATATATTGAATATACATATATATATATGGATGTCGGTGTGGGTATGGGTGTATGGGTATATGTGGGTGGGTGGGTGGGTGTATACACACACACACACACACACACACACACACACATATTGCCACATCCACATACAGATATAGTCACAGGGCAAAGTGGGATAGGGGCAGTGAATCTTATTCCAAGGACCTTCTTTGAGACTTCTTGGTTTTGAGAACTGCCGAGTATCTGAATCTAAGGGCTTTCAAGGCCTTGTGACTTAACCAAAATATAACAACCTTGTAAAATAATGCTCATTTGCATTGTTTCAATGTGTCTGCTCTCTCTCCTTCTGTCTCTCTGTCTCTGTCTCTCTCTATCTCTCTGTCTCTGTCTGTCTCTCTCCCTTTATCTTCTTCTCTTCCATCTCCCCTCCCCCACATCATATAAATGAAATCTGTGACAGGCTGTTAGAGTTTGACTATGTTTATGTTTCTTATACAAATGAGATATCTGGTAATTTCAAATATTTGTCTTTGAGTAAAAATTGGTCCAAATAATAAAATTATACATTAATTAGCAATAGCATTTATATAGTGCTTTACAGTTTGTAAGGCACTGTATATATGTGTTCATATATGTGTGTTTATATATGTGCACATATGTGTACATATGTGTGCATATATGTGTTTTCTCATATATTATCTTTTTCTCATTTAAATATATTTTCTCAATAAATATAGAGCTGATATATTGTAAAAGAAATAAGTAGGCATCAGAATTTAGGGGTATAATCTACCAAGATCTGCTGTTGCAACATAAGAAATTTCTATATGAAAAAGATTAGCTAAATATCTGAAAAATGAGATTCATTTCCTTAAATACTAATTGATTCTATAAACTATCTATTTTTCAACGCATCCTCCAACAAATGACTGATGCTCTATCATTAGGAATGCAGCCCCTCCTATTAGTGCTTTCTCCTTGAACAGTTAGAGATACAAAAAGAAATTCCATTTAAAGTAACTGCTGATTGTATAAACTATTTAGGAATCTATCTACCAAGGGAAAATCAGAAACTTTATGAACAAAACTACAAAACACTTTCCACACAAATTCAGTCTGATCTAACCAACTGGAAAAAAATTAAATGCTCTTGGATTGGGCGAGCAAATATAATAAAGATGACAATACTACCTAAATTAATCTACTTATTTAGCGCTATACCAATCAGACTCCCAAAAAACTATTTTGATGAACTAGAAAAAATAACAACAAAGTTCATATGGAAAAACAAAAGGTCAAGAATTTCAAGGGAATTAATGAAAAAAAAATCAAATGAAGGTGGCCTAGCTGTACCAGATCTAAAATTATATTATAAAGCAGCAGTTACTAAAACCATCTGGTATTGGCTAAGAAATAGACTAGTTGATCAATGGAATAGGTTAGGTTCAAAGGACAAAACAGCCAATAAATTTAATAATATAGTGTTTGACAAACCCAAAGACCCCAGGTTCTGGGATAAGAAGGCAGTATTTAACAAAAATTGCTGGGAAAATTGGAAATTAGTATGGCAGAAACTAGGCATTGACCCACACTTAACACCATACACCAAGATAAGGTCAAAATGGGTTCATGACCTAGGCATAAAAAATGAGATTATAAATAAATTGGAAGAGCATAGGATAGTTTACTTCTCAGACCTGTGGAAGAGGGAAGAATTTATGACCAAAGAAGAACTAGAGATCACTATTGACCACAAAATATAAATTTTTGACTATATCAAATTGAAAAGTTTTTGTACAAACAAAACAAATGCAGACAAGATTAGAAGGAAAACAATAAACTGGGAAAACATTTTTACAATCAAAGGTTCTGATAAAGGCCTCATTTCCAAAATATATATAGAATTGACTCTAATTTATATGAAATCAAACCATTCTCCAATTGATAAATGGTCAAAGGATATGAACAGACAATTCTCATATGAAGAAATTGAAACTATTTATAGACATATGAAAATATGCTCCAAATCATTATTAATCAAAGAAATGCAAATTAAGACAACTCTGAGATACCACTACACACCTGTCAGATTGGATAGAGTGACAGGGAAAGATAATGTGGAATGTTGGAGGGGATGTGGGAAAACAGGGACAATGATATGTTGTTGGTGGAATTGTGAGCACATCCAGTCATTCTGGAGAGCAATTTGGAACTATGCTCAAAAAGTTATCATACCCTTTGATCCAGCAGTGTTTCTACTGGGCTTATACCCCAAAGAGATACTAAAGAAGAGAAAGGGACCTGTATGTGCTAAAATGTTTGTGTCAGCCCTGTTTGTAGTGGCTAGAAGCTGGAAAATGAATGGATGCCCATCAATTGGAGAATGGTTGAGTAAATTGTGGTATATGAACGTTATGGAATATTATTGTTCTGTTAGGAATGACCAGCAGGATGAATACAGAGAGGACTGGTGAGACTTACATGAACTGATGCTAAGTGAAATGAGCAGAACCAGGAGATCATTATATACCTCAACAATGATTCTGTTTGAGGATGTATTCTGATTGAAGTGGATCTCTTCCATAAAGAGAGCTAATTCAGTTTCAAATGATCAAAGATGCGCAGAAGCAGCTACACCCAAAGAAAGAACACCGGGAGATGAATATAAAATGCTTGCATTTTTGTTTTTCTTCCCGGATTATTTATACCTTCTGAATTCAATTCTCCCTGTGCAACAAGAAAACTGTTCGGTTCTGCACACGTATATTGTATCCAGGATATACTGTAACCTATTCAACATGTAAAGGATTGCTTGCCATCTTGGGGAGGGGGTGGAGGGAGGAAGGGGAAAAATCGGAACAGAAGTGAATGCAAGGGATAATGTTGTAAAAAATTACCCTGCATGAGTTCTATCAATAAAAAGTTATTAAAAAAAAAAAAAAGAAAATGAATATCCCGTAGAAAAATAACATGAAAACCCCCATCCCTTAATCTCAATTACTTTTTATTTTGGCATCACTTTCCCTAGTACAAAGTCTTACTGTATTAGTGTGGGAAGTAAAGAGTTAGTTGTCAATGTTAGAGGCCAGTGGGAATGTAATAGAAGTATGTTAAAAAAAAAAAAAAGTAGACTTAAGGGAGAAAACAGAAAAGGTGGCCAAATCTAAAGATAAGTCAAACTATAATGAGACACTGGGAAGAATAGTTCAAAATATGGATGTAAAGCTAGTTAAGATCATCAGAGGCATATGAAGCTTATTTGGTCTTGGAGAAAAAAAAGCTGCCATTTAACAAAGATGCTCTATATGAGACTTTATTTTGATAAAGAGTTGTAGAATGCTATCTACATCTTCTTTTTCACCTTAAAGATATACAACCCTTGCATCTAGGTACTGAATAATAGAAAAACAAGGACAAAAAAGAGTAATACCTCTTGAGAGAATGGGATGTCATGTCAAAATGAATGAAGAGTGAAAAATATCTCCAAAGTTAAGAATCTGGATGACTGGAAGGATTGTGATACCCTTGATAAAAATAAGTTTTAAAGTAGCATTAGGATTCTTACAAGGTACTAAGACAGTGGAATTAATAGAGACAATAATTATCTAATTTAGCATGATTCAGTATGATTGATCTGATCCTACAAGGAGATGTTATGGGACAGAACTTGAAACAAGGTGCTGTCATTGAAATTGATAGAGACAATGATTATGTACTTAGTACTTACCAGTGTTCTATAAAATTCATACCTTTAAGAGAGCATATATAAACCAGGAGCCTGAAACAGGATTCACTCCAGGAGATTCAGAAGTCAAGATTCACTCCAGGAGATTCACAAGCCAGAGAAGGCAGTTGGGCAGAATGAGGGAAGACAGAAAAGTGGTGGCAGACTGTCCTGTGGAGAACACTGAAACCAAGATCCAAAAGGCCACCAGAAAACTAGCTGAGCCCCCAAGTGAAGGAGATAAGATTTTGAAGGAGACAATAAAGGATTTGGACTTTAATACCTGACTGCATTTGGGGTGACTACACTGAATTGAAATGAAGGCTGCTCCCAGAAGCCCCCCCCTCCCCAAGAAACTTGCTCTAGGAGAACATTATATTTTAGAGAAGAATATTACAAAGTAGGATTTTTTTTTCTATTGTTGGGGATAGGTGTTTTGGAGGTTGTTACTGTTTTGGGGATGAGTAGATGGGTGTGGAAAATATGATCTGTTTTTGTGTTTATTGAGTTTGAGAATCCTCTAGGACATCTAATTGGAAATGTCTGATAGAAAGATTGGAATATGCAACTGAAACTCTAGGAGAGAGACTAGGAAGGGACAATAAGACCTACATATCAGAAATGATGGCAGAATCTGTAATTATTGAAGAAAGCAATTCAGAGACAGAATTACTTCAGCAAAATAAACTATAAAAAAGTAGAGCACATTCAATTTTCAAGATAAATTTATGAAAGGTGATTTTTAACCTTATTAGATTCTTATAAAATTATCCAACATGTTTGAAAACTGCAATTTTTTTCATCTAAGCCAATGTTTGAAAATTATTCTGTCTGTCTGAATTGAGGTTTGAAAGGCAGGCCATAGGCCTTCCTTTTCCTCTGTTCACTGTGTTTGTCAGGAAGGTAGAGCATGCCATTACCAAAGATACTTTTTTTGGTTTCAATTTGAATACTAAATCAGAATTGAACTTCCTTTTTTACTACTTTTTGGTAAGCCAGACCAGGAGGACATGGTACAAACTTGAAAAAAAAAAATAATAAAAATAAATAAATAAATATATAAATGAAACCAAAACAAAACAAACAAGTAAAAAACAAACAAAACCAAGTTCCAAGGTGGGAATTGATCAAACAATTCTATTGTTAAGGAACCTCTCTCTTCTCCTCTCCTCTCCTTTCCTCTCCTCTCTTCTCCTCTCCTTTTCTTTCCTTTCCTACCCTCTTTCCTTTCTTTTCATCCTTCCCTTCCCTTCTTTTCTTTTTTCCTCCTTCCTTCTCTTTTTCCTTTCTTTTTGGTAGCTTGCTACAAATTTGGAAATGGGAGGAAAAAGGTGAATATAGTTTTCTTTTTTAAATAAAGGAAAATGCTGTTTTTTTCTCCTTTTATGGGAGCTAGTTGTGGTTCTTTATGTTTGTGAATGTGTTCCTTGTTATAATTCCCCAGGCCAAATTCAAGGGGAAAAACACATTGCTAAGTATAAGCAGGATTATATGTATTCTTTATTTTTAAACATTTTTATTGAAACTTTTAAGTTCCAAATTCTACTCTTCTATCCCTCTCCTATCCATGAGATGGTATGCTATTAGATATAGATTGTACAAGTACAATTATGTAAAATATTTCCATATTAATCATTTTCTAGAAGACTCACGAGGAAAGAATGAAAGAAAGAAAGAAAGAAAGAAAGCAGGAGGGAAGGAGGGAGGGAAGGAGAGAGGGAAGGAAGGAAGGAAGGGAAGAAAGGAGGGAAGGAAGGAAGAAGGGGGAGGGAGAAAGGGAAGGAAAGGAGGGGAGGAGGGAAGGAGAGAAGAAAGGAGAGAGAGAAGGAAGGAAGGAAGAAAGGGAGGAAAGGAGGGAAGGAAGGAAGGAGGGAGAGAAGGAGGAAGGAAGGAAGAGAGGGAAGGAGGAAGGAAGGACGAAAGGAAGAAGGGAATCCTTTGGGTTCACCGGCTGGATGATCTTGGCCACAGCAAAATCCCAGAATTGTTTAAGCCCTGCAATGAACCAAACTTGTCAAATGTTTGCTGCTACTTCTCATTGTCAGGTCTACAACTCACTGGGAGTCCATAGGTGTCAGTATTGAAATCTGTCTACACTAATGTGGGAGCCCCCTCCCCTTAGGGTTGGGGCTCTGGCAGATGTATCCTTGCTTATGTTTTTCCCTCACTTTGACATTAAACTTCTGTTTGATCCTGGATTCTCCTTTCATTAGACTGCTCTGTTCTGCTCTGGCCTCCCACAGCATAGAGGACATTTCTAGTCTGGTTGCCATTTATTGATGTTAGAAATGGGATATAGAACCAGATCATTAAACTGGGAATGAACTAGGCACCACCAGAGACAGATTTCTCTAGAGTCTGACCCCTGTCATCTCATGAATTCTCTGCCCTTGTCCCTGCTGCAGTCTTTGAGTTCCTCTCTTGGTTAAGCTTTCCATTCTGTGTGAAGAAAATTCCCAGGCCCTTGCAATGAATCTGTTCATCTCAGATCACTCTGGTAAGTAAAGAATGCTTTTTTAATTGCGCACCTCTGAAAATTGACCTCTCTTGAGTGCATCTATAAAACTGCAATTGTGTGTCTAATTGCACACCTTGGAAACTGTTGTACCACAGCTGAACCATTTACAATTCAATTTGTAATTGTACACTTTGAATTCTTTGTGTCTGTTTGTGTGTATGCCTTTCATTTTGTTTGTGTTTATGTCTTTGCAAAATATATGTCTGTGTTGTATTTTTTATTATTAGCTATATACTATTATCTTGACATATTTAAAATGCAGCCAAACAGAAAAACTAAGGATTATAGTTAGTGCAAATACTGGGAGAAATTAATAAATTTTCATGGTTGAAGCAAATGTGGTCCCAGTAAGCCAGACTAATCCCCTCTTTAGTCTTTTCATAGGAAAAGTAGTAAGAAAAAAAAATGAATAGAAGTACAATAAGAAGAATGGTAATAAGAACAAAGTCAGATAATAAAATTTTGTAGAACTGTTAAAAAAACATCTTAGCATATTTTGAAGTTTTGAAAATTAATCATTTTAAGATTGCATGGAAAAACTCTGGGACCTTGGGGGTAATTCTAGGAACTCACTTCTGAAATATCATAATAAGTTTTGGTATGCCACACTGTAGAATTTTAAGGAAAAACAGGGATTGAATTTTATAAAAATTTAAAAGTAAATGTAAGATTAATAGTTTCATTTTTTCAGGGCAATGAAGGGTAATTAGTTTTCAGGTAATACCGGAATGAAGAAAGATAAAGAAAATAGGCAGCAATTTGCACCTTATAGCCACCTCTTGTTAATCCTTCCTTAACATTACTGACTATGAAAAGAGTAATGTTGTTTAAAGAGATTCCTATGACTTCCCCAAATCAGAGACATTCTCCCTGTTTCAGGTATTGTAAAAAATACTGGAAAAATTTAGGAAAATTTGAATTACATTCTGCCCCTCCTACTGTGCAAGGACCTACTTGGTGAAGGTGATGCAATAGCTGCAGTGTCCCACATTGGCAGTGACTCCAATGGCCCTGTTCCTGCAGCCTGAAGTCTTTCCCTGTAGGAAACGAAAACCTAGGGGCACCATCCAGGTGCAGTACAATTTTCACACCCTGTGCTTAAAGTTGCAAGTGTCCTCAGTTCCAGCATCACCTGGCCCCAAAACTGTAGCTGTCAATGGGTCAGATCCCAAGGCCTACAATCACTCGGTCCAAATACTACGAACTACTACCAATAGGAAGGTCCTAGCACCAGCCCCACCCCAGGCTCTGGTATACCCATTCTACAGCCATTGTCCAATGCTTCAGCCCCACCCCACCCAAACACACACACACACACACACACACACACACACACACACACACAGAGTCCCATTAGTATCTCCAGTAGAAATTTATTGCCTATGTAGTCTTAAGCAAGTTATTTTATTTCTATTTGCCCCCATTTCCTGATCTGTAAGAGAAAAATAATGGTACACACCTTTCAAGCTGTTGTGAAATCAGAAAAATATAATGATTATAAAGTGCTTAACACAGTGACTGGCATATTCTAAGCACTACATTATTTCTTTAATTGAATGCAATTGTTTCATACCTGGTAATTCTAAAGTAGTTTTCAAATGTCAGAGATAATAAGATCAATGATGTCTGCATGAGATAACTTGGAAATCCATTTGATATTATCTGAAGTATTGTTTCATGTTTTAAATACACGGTATTTTTATGTTATCGTTGTATTTCTGAATTTTCTTATATTATGAAATTCGAGAGACCATTGTAATGGAAATGTTAGACAAAACATCATTTAATTTAGATGCTTTTACATACAAATTGGGATTTTTAAAAAGATGTGATAAAAATAGTTATTTGAAAACCCTTAAATATTTAATGGAGGCATGTTTTATTATAAGGCAGATAATAATAACATATAAAAGAATTTTTTTCATTTGAAATTCTTGACAATTAAACAAAGATGCAATATGAAAGTTTAATTAATGGATTAGTTTGTTTTCTCTGAGGAATATATCAATATAGACATATGTATATATTCCAAAATTATCTGTCATGAAACTTCAGCATGCTATAAGTTCCTAAAATTAGATTAAGAATTTTATGTGCAAATTGTATTAATAAAGGTAAAGAAAGTGAAAATAATTTAAATTTCTGGTAATTAAAAAAAAAAAAAACATGTTTCCCTGATAATAAGACACTGTCTGATTATTTTTTTAGACAGAAAAACACCAGAGGGCTTATTTTCAGGGGAGGGCTTATTTTAATGAACATTGACAGCAATTTTAATAAACAGGTAAATGTGAACAAAAAAAAAGTACCTTTATTCAATAATGATCATGTCATCTTCTTCAACAACATCTTCATAAGTGTCCATGCCCTGAATTCCGTCCTAGATGTCTTGCGCATCTATTTCCTTCAGAAGAAATGGACCCAATCTGTCATGTCCATCAATACAGCTCTCTTTAAATGAACATGTCTTGTCCAGGTAACCTGCTCCTAGTACCTTGGCGACACAACTGTCAATAATTTTATCCCATGACTTCTTCACCCAAGTCACGACTTCTTGCAGACAGAGCTTCACAAAGTTTCCACACTGATTTCTTTCCATTCTATTTTCAATGTAGTCATTGACTTCCATGCACAAATGGTCTTGTATGACTTGTTTATTGCAATATCAAGGGTCTGGAGATAGGCAGTCATTCCTGCAGGAATCATTACTTGATCTATTCTTCTCTCTGCAAGGAAGTTCTTCATTTCTTTAGCATGGTGAATGCTGGCTGAGTTTTTCTTTTATCCTCCATCATGCCCCCTCACTCCCACTTACATACCAGGTTTTTATGTTGTCCTGCCTCAGCTCTCCTCCACAGCACTGCTCTCAATGGCGCCAGCAAGCAAATCACTGGGGAAGAACAGGATGACGCGCTCACTGCTGCAGCTCTGATTGGATGCAGCTCGGTGCGCGGTATGCGTTTCACCTAGGGGGGAGTGGGGGGGGTGGGGACGGTGCATACAGAGGGTACCATAATGTAGCGTGTAGCGCAGGGGATCACCTTCACTACAGTAGCAATCTCACTAGGGCTTATTTTCAGGGGAGGGCTTATTTTAGAGGAATCTTACACAGTAAGGGGAGGGCTTATTTTCGGGATAGGTCTTATTATCAGGGAAACACGGAACATAGGAGTTCATTTTATAGTTGGACTATCCTAAATTTTTAAAAGGTTGTTATATCAGGTAAATTTTAGGTAAGAATAGAGACTGCAAATGGTATATAAATTTAAATTTTCTGAAATGTCAAAAGTGGAGAACCAAATTTTAAAAATATTACTAGTAGAATTATATAGAATCTCTAGATTTGGAACTGGAGAAGCAGAGCTCCTTTTAGAGCTGTCCTGAAAATAAGTATATCATCCAAGAAAAGCTATCTAGGTACCAGATAATTATATGAGATATCTGAGACTCAAAATGTGCTGATTAAATCGATATTGATAATGGGTCAGTAAGATACAAGATAACTTAATGTTAATTAATATTGGTGATTATTATATTAGAGGAAAATATTCCCTTTCAAAACTAGTCCATTTTGATCCTTCTAAGTACTTTGATCTGTACCTAATATTGCAATTATCACTTATGGGAATTGAGAAAGAAAAAAATATTCTATTGTTTGCATCCAGCCCTGTGTGGATGGAAATCTGGATCATCTATCTGTATCAATTTCTTAACTAAGCACTTATATTATGCTAACCAGAAATTGAAATTCAAAGACTGAGCCAGGGGGTTTTCTACAAGGACTCCTACTAGGTCATTCTGACTACTGCCATAAGTGTCAGATTTGTGAATGCAGACTCCTGAATCATCTGAAGAAAGCCCCTGTTCCTGAGTGTATGACAAAATGCTCCCAGAACCTTAAGGCTGATCTAGTACAGAACCAGAAGAAGCTGAGATAAGACTGCTGCCCTAAGATTCTAAGACTGAATATACTATGTTATTTTTTTTTCTCTCCTCTTCCCTTTTGTTATGTGCCCAACCACCAATTCCCTGATTCAAGCATGTGCTGGCATTTTCTACCCTTATATCCTTGGCCCCCTTTCTCCTTTCTAAATACAAGCAAACCATGGCCAGCAATGATACATGAGACATATTTCCCCAATATATTCCCTCAAAAAAAAAATCTGATCTTCTGAAATAAAATGCTTATCTTGGATTAACTAGCCTTTTATATCTATCTCTCCTTCATTGATCAGAAGGGTAGGGTTTTTCAGAGCCTCTACCTTTGATCAAAAAGGGGAAATTAATAATCTCAGCTACAGTAAAATACCAGAAGGATTTTACCCAATGCTATAAATAAACCATGCTATGAATCAAACTCGTCACATTGTTACTGTGACAATGTGGGGAACTTCATTGTCAAGGCTATATCTCACTGCATAGTCACAGGAGTAAGTAATTAGATCTGCCTACAATAAAGCTGTACCCTCCCCATAGCACCAAGAGCTAGCAAGTTTTTCTTTTCATTTTGAACTTCTGTTTTGTTCCTGACTCTATCTCTGGCCTGCTCTGTTCAACTCTATTCACTTACAAATTAGAGAGTGGCTCCACTTTGGTTGAGATCCTCAATGACAATTTGCCTCTTTAAAGGACTGAGCTTAATAACAGAAATAAGCACAATAAGAAGACAGAATGAACCAAGACAGCATCTTGATTCTCAACAAGAAAGATATGACAATTTTGTGTAATATCTTTACACAATAGCTTACAGTACAAATTTATAAACCAAACATTACAGAGAAATTTGAAAGAAGATGACAAATGATATCATTTTTTAAAAATAAGTGATGGGAGTAAAAAATATTTGCAGCTAGCTTAATGAAAGATCTAGCTTAGCCAGATCATTCAAATATTTTGTTGTTCTTGACAAAATAGGAAGAACAACAACTAGATATAAAATAGAATAGATTTTCTGGTATAATTATTGTCATTTTTTCTTATTAATGATAATAGAGTTACTTCATTTGGAATAAAATGTAAAAGACACTTCAAAAGATAAAGGGAATATACTTGAAAATAATCAAATTTGCAGCAAAAATTGTGTTGGAGGGCAACAATTTTAACGTTCACAACTAACTGATTACTTTGAGGATGAGCATCTATTACAAGACGAGTTTTCTATTTGTTACTTAGCTATGAAGATTAAGTGGCTATTTTTTATCAATTCCTCTATGTCACATTATCCTGCTCTTCATACTTGAAATTTAGGTTAATATCCCTTCTATCTTTTCAAATTAAATAGAAGCCTTTCTTTTCCTCCTCACTCCTTTAGAGTAATGCCTAATTTTTCCTGGTAAATTGGAAAATACCAAAATGTTAGTGAAGCTGCTTTACCATCTCTTTTCATGAATAGATCAATTTGCACTTTGAGAATAGATTACTGTCAATTATTTGGCTATGGTCAAAATGCAAATTCATGAATAGCATATGATGTATTATGTAGCTCACAGAAATTACTCTGCCTGAAATTAGGCATGGACCCACACTTAACACCATATACCAAGATAAGATCAAAATGGGTCTATGACCTAGGCATAAAGAACGAGATTATAAATAAATTAGAGGAACATAGAATAGTTTATCTCTCAGACTTGTGGAGGAGAAAGAAATTTGTGACCAAAGATGAACTAGAGACCATTACTGATCACAGAATAGAAAATTTCGATTACATCAAATTAAAAGGCCTTTGTACAAATAAAACTAATGCAAACAAGATTAGAAGGGAAGCAACAAACTGGGAAAACATTTTCACAGTTAAAGGTTCTGATAAAGGCCTCATTTCCAAAATATATAGAGAACTGACTCAAATTTATAAGAAATCAAGCCATTCTCCAATTGATAAATGGTCAAAGGATATGAACAGACAATTTTCAGAGGATGAGATTGAAACTATTACCACTCATATGAAAGAGTGTTCCAAATCATTATTGATCACAGAAATGCAAATTAAGACAACTCTGAGATACCACTACACACCTGTCAGATTGGCTAAGATGACAGGAAAAAATAATGATGAATGTTGGAGGGGATGCGGGAAAACTGGGACACTAATGCATTGTTGGTGGAGTTGTGAACGAATCCAACCATTCTGGAGAGCAATCTGGAATTATGCCCAAAAAATTATCAAATTGTGCATACCCTTTGATCCAGCAGTGTTTCTATTGGGCTTATATCCCAAAGAAATACTAAAGAAGGGAAAGGGACCTGTATGTGCCAAAATGTTTGTAGCAGCCCTGTTTGTAGTGGCTAGAAACTGGAAAATGAATGGATGCCCATCAATTGGAGAATGGCTGGGTAAATTGTGGTATATGAATGTTATGGAATATTATTGTTCTGTAAAAAATGACCAGCAGGATGAATACAGAGAGGACTGGCGAGACTTACATGAACTGATGCTAAGTGAAATGAGCAGAACCAGGAGATCATTATACACTTCGACAACAATATTGTATGAGGACATATTTTGATGGAAGTGGATTTCTTTGACAAAGAGACCTGAGTTTCAATGGATAAATGACGGACAAAAGCAGCTACACCCAAAGAAAGAACACTGGGAAACGAATGTAAACTATCTGCATTTTTGTTTTTCTTCCCGGATTATTTATACCTTCTGAATCCAATTCTCCCTACGCAACAAGAGAACTGTTCGGTTCTGCAAACATATATTGTATCTAGGATATACTGCAACATATCCAACATATAAAGGACTGCTTGCCATCTAGGGGAGGGGGTGGAGGGAGGGAGGGGGAAAAAATCGGAACAGAAACGAGTGTCAATATAATGTAATTATTAAATAAAAAATTAAAAAAAAAAAAGAAATTACTCTGCCTTTGATAAATGTTGGAAATAAGGCTGTCATCCTTGCAAGTAACTCCCCTGATTACTGAGAGTTTAACTCTAGGATAAGTCACTTTATGCATTTCATTAATGATTTTTCCCTGCTTTAATACCTTAATACCTTGAAAACCATACCTAACTTTTCCAACAAACTTTTTTTTTTTTACTGACCTCTTTCCTTATCTCATCAATTTGTCTTGCCTTGACTTACTAACTTTCCATTTTTGTCTTAGTTTGCAATCTTTCTTTTCCTCCTGCCCAAGTACTCTTCTTTTCTGCAGACTCTTATTTTTCTATCCCTTCTTCTTTTCCCTGATTTCCTCTTGGGGTCTCTCAACCTGTCCTACTCCTTCTCCAATTTCTCTTCCAATCTTCAAAAATTTCTCTTCCCCAAATCAATAAATTTCTTTTATAATTCCCCAAATCTTTGTTTTCATAATTCTTACTTCTTTTCAGTTCAAGTACTTCATCTAATCATTCTCTGATCACCTTACTTCTCCCTATTTGGTGGCTACTTTCTTCCTAATCACAAACATACCCATGTCTCCCTTATCACTTAAAACTTTAATTTAATGCAATCATCTTCACAAGTAATTACTTATGCCTACATTCATATTATGCATATGTGTGTATATTATGCATATCATGTTTGCATATATATATATATATATACATGCATATATGTATTGCATCTTCCATTTCTTGACAAAATTCCTTGAGAAAGCCATTCACAATAGTTGCCTTCACTTACTTCTCCCTTTGTGACTTCTGGCTCTCTGCAGTCTGACCTCATTGTTCTGCTAATATTTTCTCCAAAGTTATAATTAGTCTCATAATTGATAAAAACTAATGATGTTTTTTCTCAGTCCTCATCCTTTTTGACCTCTTTGTAATCCTTGTCATTTATTTACCTCTTCTTTGGGCTATTATCTCCCCTGTAAGTTTTCATAACACTGTTTTCATAACACCCATTTGACCCTCCATTGCCTCCTTTGCCAGATCCCTCAATGTCATATTTAGCAATCACAAATATCCCCAAGATCTGTCCTTTGACCTCTTCCCTTCTCTCTATACATCAATTTTCTTGGTGATCTTATATCTTTCATGAGTTCAATTACTATCTCTGTGCAAATAATTCTCAGTTCAATTTGCTAATCTCTCCATACTTGCAGTGTTATTTCCAACTTCCTCTTGGACCTCTCAAATTCAATATGTCCAAAACAGAAATTACCATCTTTCTCCAAATTCTCTCCACAACTTCCTTATTATAGTTGAGGATAACATCATTCTTATAGTCACTGAAACTCATAATCTAGGTATCAATTTCAACTTTTTACCTCTATATTATATCTTGAAATCTCTGATTGCCTTTTCAAGTCAGCTGAAATGACTCTTTTGTCATTCCCATCTTCCTGATGACAACCGCCTTCTCTTCCAAAGCTGTCTGCATAGTCTTTATATGTGTTTTATAAATGACTATATATATGCACATTTTCTATCATATATATATATATATACATATATATATACGTATATATGTGTATATATATATATATATATATATATATATATATATATATAATGTAAGCTCCTTGAAAAGATCTATTTTGCTTTTTCATTTGTATTACTAGAGATTCACCCACTGTCTGAATAAAAGAAGTGTTTAATAGAGATTTGTTGACTGAATGATAAACTTCATACACAACTCATTTATAGGAAAATTGAATTCATGGTCCTAATCTAGTTAACAGGAAACATAACTATACTCAAGAATGAAGGAATAAGGGAAATCTGATGAATAAAGTTTTAAAAGATTGAAAATTTCTGATCTATAGGGGCAACTAAGGATGATTTAGACAAAAAGTGTGACTTTAGACTTACAACATTGGAAACATATAAAAGAAACTAAAAAAGATTCAAATGAAACTTTACTGTTTCACTCGTGGTAAATATGTTATTTCTGGATCTTCATAGGTTCAGGTTCTTTCCACAAAGATGTACAAAGGCACAGCTTGTAACCAGTTTTGAGGAGTAAAACATTGTCAAGCATTGTTGAAGGAATTGGACATGGCAAGCGCCAATTTCAAGGGAGATGTTTGTATTTATGGCTAAATTTCTTGCTAATCCTTTAGGAAAAAAAAATTATGAAAGGCAGCCATGGCTATAAATAAGCATCTATTCATCCACTGGTCTGAATTTACCTCAGATGACATCTGATTTAAGTTTAAAGACTACTGTTATGGGCATTTGTAACAAAATCACAAACAACAGCTGCTCTGTTTACAGACGTGACTTCCAGGTTCATTGGGATCTAAGTTCCATTGAAAATGCATATCTGTTTAGAAGGATAAAACATATGAAGGGGATAAAAATCAACAAAGCTTTTGTCATACTGGAATTCTCTTAAATTCATGTCAGTAGGCACATAATAAGATGGTCTCATGTTATACTTCTTCTGCTTCTGATCCTGGACCTCATCAAGATCTTTTCAGACATTACAACTTTCTATATGTACAAATATATGAAGGCACACATATGCTATTGAGTTCAAGTTTCTGTGGAAAAGTACAGTGTGTTCCATATTAATCCCTTGAAATGATGACGTGGATTCACACTGGCCCTTTTGGCCCAAGATTCTGAAATGTATTGAGCAAGTCCAATGAGCATAATCATATCTCTTGACAAAAATACAGCTGCCTGTGGAAAGAAGCTCAAGGGTTATTTTATCTTTTCACATTGAGCTTTTCCTGATTTTGGTGGATTTTGCAAAGTCTGATCTGTCAATGAATTTTAGAGATATGAGCCTATTGATCTTCAGAAACACTTTATAGAATCACTGGCAAATATTACTATTGATTTGGAATAAGTGGTTTTCTTCACCTAGAATACTCTCCCACCCATCTCCTCCTGTTGAAATTATAATATTTAGAGTTCAGGTCTAAACCTCTCTTCTTACAAAGGAAGAAACTTGAACTCAGAAAAGTTAAATTATTTTTCTATGATCAAACAAGTAGCAAACTGTTGGAATCTTTACAAACTGCTAACTAATTAGAGTTGATCTGATCTTACAAGAAGATGTTTTGGGCAGAACCTGAAACAAGGTACTAAATAGAACTAATTAATACAATGCTTGTGTTTACACCTTTACTCATCAGAGTTCACAAGTATGCTAGATTCACAAAGTAAACTTTGTAACTTTGTGAATTCACACCTCCCTTAAAGTTCTTAGGGCCAGAGAGCACTATGGGGAGAAAACCCATAATCCCATTCTCTCAGAAGAGTCAGATATAAGGCCAGTGAAGAGAGATCTATTCCAGAATATTTTCCACTTTGCTGGCTGGCGGCAGAAGAAGAGTTTTCAGAGGAAGAAGCTACTGAGTCGAGAGTTCAGCGGGACAACCAGATTCATCTTCATCTCACACCACTGTGGTTGGTGGCTGGGCTCCTGCACTTCCCCCACTGAGACCAAGCTGGTCTGAAAGACTCACCAGAAAGCTAGCCGAGCCCCAAGTGAAGGAGACAAGAGATTCATTCCATCTTTGTGCTGGCTGGAGGCTGAAGAAAGCAGAGGCAGAGGCTAAAGGACAAAACCTTTGGATTTGGAGACATTCGGAGGGCTCTAAGCTAAACCAGCTGTTTTGAGAAGAACAAGAACTCCAACATTTGAACTCCAACAGCAAACTACAGCCAAAATTTGAACATAGATCCTATTTTCATCTTTCCATACATTTCAAAAACAATGGTGAATATTAGTAGTTTTTCAAGACCCAGCTTCAGTCAGACTTCATCCAGGAAACATTCACTGATTCAGCTATTTAGCTGTATTTCCCACAATTTTCTGAATTCCTGTGGTACCTTGATTATTTATGGCATGAAATTCCCAATAAAAGTGTCTTATAATAGTGTTGTACTATTGTGTACTCTATGAAAATGCCTTATAGTAGTCATGCACTTTATTCAATTCAATCCAATATAATTCATCAAAGATTTATTAGCTGTTTACTATGTGGCAAGCCTTGTGCAAAAGATAAAAGCAAAAACATTCTCTGATCTTAAAAATACTAGTCCCTTGTCTTAGTTCTAATATGTGATGGCTTTAGCTTTAAAATTATGATAATATAAATATATTACATATCACATGGATATAGATTCCTAGGATTTAGATCAAGAAGAAATCTGGGTGACCATGCATTCCAACTAATTCATTTTGAAGTATTAACTATAAATTTTTACTCTCCAGTTGGCCAAATGTCCTCATCAGGAAAATGGTCCTCATAGACTTATAAATTCAAGGTATATTTGTCTATATCAAGTGCTACAAATAGGCTGAGAGGACAGAGGTAATCCCCAAGAGACAACCCTACATCCCTGAGTTGTTGAAGAAATCTAATCTATTAAATTATTTTTTTGTGTGAAGAATGTAAAGATCATAATTATTTATATCTAACACTAAATAGTATTGTCTTAAGAACATAATAGATACATAAGAAACAAACTGATGAAATGCATGACAGAATGAAATTCCAAACTAACATTAAAGCCTTAATTAACATGTACCCTTTTTATGAATTTTATGTTCCAGAAAACGTAACTACCAATTATCCTCCAATATTAGCTTATATTCTCCTATTCTGTCTGCTTACATAGAGCATTTGCCATATCTAAAGAGTCTGTCAGTCAGTTAAAAATCATTAATAAAGTTCCCATCATATGTCATAGTCTACCTCAAGTAAAGGGGATACAAAGAAAAGGGGGAAAAAGACCCAAAAAAATCATTCCTTGTTTTGCTGTCTGGGGCCATTAATGTTTCCCTTCAAGTTTTCATTTAAGTTCCACTTCCATTATGAAACCTCCTTTAATTATCTTCAATTAAAAATTATCTTTCCCACCTGAAATATCAAGTGCACATTAGATCTCTCTCTGTCTGTCTCAGATTATACTTATTTGTATGTCAGATTCCCCAAATAGAAGCCAGTTCCTTGATAATAGACTATGTGTAGTCATTCATCTCAGCATTCCATTTATCTAACCGTGGATCACATATAGTATGCAATTTTAATCATATATTGAAAAAGTTATACTTATTTGAGGGTAATTAATGTTACAGGAAGAAAGGAAGTTTCTGCCTATGACTCAGAAAAGCTTGATTAACTAATGAAAATATTTGACATTATTGACAATATGTCATATGCAATAATTAATTAATACATGAACTAATGAGCAATGTGATTTCAGAAAATCCTAGAAAGATTTACATGAATTGATACTGCTGAATCAAAAGAATATTGTACACAGTTACAAGAGTATGTGATGATCAACTGTAATGGACTTGGCTCTTCTCAGCAAAGTAGTGATTCAAGGCAATTCTAATAGACTTGGGATGGAAGTATCATCTGGATCCTGGAAATAGAGCAGAATGTGGATCAAATATGTATTTTCACCCTTTCTTGCTGTTGGTTAGTGTTTTTTTTCTTTCTCACTTTTTCTTCTTTTGGTCTGATTTTTCTTGTGTAGCATGACAAATATGGAAATATATTTGAAGAGATTGAACACATCAGATTGCTTTCTGTGTTAGAGAGGGAGGAACTAAGAAAGGAAGGGGAAAGTTTGGAACATAAAGTCTTTTTTTTTTTTTTTATAATAAATTTTATTTTATTTAATAATAACTTCGCATTGACAGAATCCATGCCAGGATAATTTCTACACGACATTATCCCTTGCAATCACTTATGTTTCGTTTTTTTTTCCCCCTCCCTCCCTCCTCCCCCCCCCCCCAGGATGGCAAGCAGTCCTATATATGCTAAACAGAACATAAAGTCTTAACAAAAATGAATGTTGAAAACTATTTTACATGTTTATGAAAAAATAAAATACTATTGAATAAAATAAATACACAAACTAAAAGAAGTGAACAAAGAAGTTAATAAGTTAGTGAATGAATTAGAAAATTATTTGGTCATTGGCAGAATGTGCCTCCAAATAATCAATATAAAGTACTTCCATATTGATTAATCTATGAATAAGAAGCTTGATATTTCTGGGTGTTAAAAATCCTAGGAAAATCCCAAAGTATCTGGCTTCTATATTTTTTTGTTTACAGAAAATATGCATGGGCAATTTTTACCAACATTGACCCTCGCATAAACTTTTATTGCAAATTTTCTCCTTCCCCCTATCCCCTTCCCTATCTGGCAGGTCATCCAATATATGTTAAATATGTTGAAATACATGGCATTCTATTTAGGGAATCTGACATACAAATAAGTATAATCTGAGACAGACAGAGAGAGATCTAATGTGCCCTTGATATTTCAGGTGGGAAAGATAATTTTTAATTGAAGATAATTAAAGAAAGTTTCATAATGGAAGTGGAACTTAAATGAAAACTTGAAGGGAAACATTAATGGCCCCAGACAGCGAAACAAGGAATGACTTTTTTGGGTCTTTTTTCCCCTTTTCTTTGTATCCCCTTTACTTGAGGTAGACTATGACATATGATGGGAACTTTATTAATGATTTTTAACTGACTGACAGACTCTTTAGATGTGGCAAATGCTCTATGTAACATATTGATTAGATCCAACCACAGATAGTGGTAATAGGTAGGTATTTCAGAGAATCAGAGAAAAGGAAATATTCTAACAGTAAGAGATGTCCAAAATTAGAATTTGATGCTTCAGCAGAATATCACAGAATATCAGTCTTTGGAATGAGTCTCAAAAGCTATCCAATCCAACTTATCACTTCTTCTCCGGATACTTGAGAAGTGGCAAATCAAGTATTGCCTGAAGATATAGCTGAAAGGGAACCTACTATTCACTATATCAGTTTATTATCTTATAAGATGACTTTAATTTTTAAAACATGTTTTCTTACACACAGGCAAAATCTCCCTCTCATAGTATCCATTCATTGTTATGAGTTCTGTTTTCTGAGAACAAGCATAATAGTTCAAGTTCCTTTCCCATGTATTAACTGTTCAATTACTTGGAAATATCTATCAATTTCTTCTCAGACATCTTTTCTTGAGGAGCAACATCATCATTTCAATTCATCCCCAATCTTCTTATGGCAAGATTTTGTTATTCGTTATTACCCTGGTTATCCATGTCTGGACACTCTCCCCCTTATCGATATCCTTTATGACATATGGCACCTAGAACTGAACACAAAATTCCAGATGAAATCTGACCCAGTAAGTGTACAGTGGGACTCTCCCTTCATTTTAAACAATTTGATTTTGTTATTTTAGCCTAAAGTCACATTAATTTTCATATGTGTTATTCATCTCAGCAGAATTATATCACTCTTGTAATCCACTAAAACCTAAACTGTCTTACAGACAACTACTGTCTAGTCATATTTTCTCACTCTCATTCATGTGAGGCTATTTTTTAAACCCAAGTATATCATGCTACATGGATCCATATTAAATTTAATCATATTTTATTTAGTCTAATGATCTCATATTTCTAGATCGTTTTGGAATGTGCCTCTGCCATCTAAAATGGATATGATCCCAGACTTACTTTATGTTGGATGCAGATGTGAGAAGCATCCCATATGTGCCTTCATCCAAAACAGTGTTACAAATGTTAAATAAAACTGACTCAAGCAGAGATCTCTGGGGTATTTCATTAAAGACATCTTTACAAGTTGAAAATAAACCATTCATTACTATTCTCATTTTATTCCAATGTGTCAACTTTTAAAAAAGTATGTCAAATAATTTCCTTGATATTTATGCAAACTACAGTTGTAACATTATAGTGATATTTTACCAGTCTAGTATTTTTTTAATCTTATATGATCTACTATTTTCAATGATATCATGTTGTATCTGTAAATCTACCACTTCTTAAGTAGGTGTTTATTCATTAAGTAGGTTTTTATTAATACATTCTGGATTTCCTCACAACCCCATGAATTGAGATCAAGTTTAAAATCCATATACATCAGATTTTATTCTTCTACTTCTGTTAGAGAATTGGGAATATGCCTTTTTTAAATAAAATTTTTTAGTTTCAAAATGTATGCATAGATAGTCTTCAACATTCACCCTTGCAAAACCTTATGTTCTGTTTTTATTTTCTTTCTTCCTTTCTCCCACCCCTTTCTCCACATGGCAAGAAATCCAATATGTTAAACATGTGCAATTCTTTTATACATATTTCCACAATTATCATGCTGCCCTAGAAAAATCAGATCAAAAAGAAAAAAAAAAAAAAACATGAGAAAGAAAACAAAATAACAAACAAAAAACCTTGTCTTCTCTCTGGCTGCAGATGGCTATCTTGATCACAAGATCATTGAAACTGCCTGAATCACCTTGCTGCTGACAAGAGCCACATCCAACAGAATTGATCATCATATAAATTTGTTGTTGCTATGTATAATATTCTCTTGATTCTCCTCAATTCACTTAGCAATGGTTCATGTAAGGCCTCTCTGAAATCATCTTGCTGATAGTTTTATTTTGGAATGATAATATTCTATTACATTCATATACCATAATATATTCAGCCATTCTCCAACTGATGGACATCCACTCAAATTTCCAATTCCTTGGTACTACAAAAAAAAAAAAAAGCTGCTATGAACATATTTGCACATATGGGTCCTTTTCCTCTTTATGATCTCTTTGGAATACAGTCCAGAGTCACTGCTGGATCAAAGAGTAGGCACAGTTTGATACTATTTGGGCACAGCTCCATATTGCTCTCAAGAATGGTTGGATCAGTTCATAACTCCACCAACAATGTATTAGTGTCCCAGTTTCCCTACAGTCCCTTCAACATTTATCATTATCTTTTCCTGTCATCTTACCAAATCTGAGAAATGTTTAGTGGTACCTGAGTTATCTTAATTTTCATTTCTCAGATCAATAGTGATTTAGAGGATTTTTTTCCATATGACTAGAAATGGTTTCTTCATCTGACAATTGTCTGATCATATCCTTTGACCATTTATCAATTGGAAAATGACATGAATAAATTTCAGTCAGCTCTTTATATATTTTAGTAATGGGGCCGTTAACAGAAACCTTGGATGTAAAAATTTATTCCCAGTTTACCACTTCCCTTCTAATCTTGTTTGCATTGGTTTTGTATGTACAAACACTTTTTAATTTAATATAATCAAAATTATTCATTTTGCATTTCATAATGTAAAATGAATAATTCTACTTATTTGTCCACAAATTGCTTCCTTTTCCACAAATGTTGAGTGGTAGACTATTCTTTGTACTTCTAATTTGCTTATAAGTCATTAAATCTAAATCATGAACCCATTTAGACCTTATCTTGGTATGGATGTTAAATATGAGTCAATGCCTAGTTTCTGCCATATTACGTTCCAATTTTCCCAGCAATTTTTGTTAAATGGTGAGGTTTTATCCCAGAAGCTGGACTCTTTGTATTTATCAAACACTAGATTATCATAATCTTTGATTATTGTATCTTGGTTACCTAACCTATTACATTAATTGAATACACTGTTACTTAGAGAGTGCCAAACAGTTTAGATAATCCCTCCTTTATAATATAGTTTTAGATCTGGCACAGCTAAGCCACCTTCATTTGCATTTTTTCACTAATTTCCTTGAAATCTTGATCTCTGTTTTGTTTCTTCTAGCTCTGTAATTTGTGAGTTTGATTGATATAGCATTGAATAAGTGGATTAATTTAGATAGAATTTTCATTTTTATTATACTAGCTTAGCCTCTACATGAGCACTTGACATTCTTCCAATTGATTAGATCCAACTTTATTGATGAGGGAAGTATTTTGTAATTATGTTCATATAGTTCCTTACTTTGTCTTGGCAGGTAAACTCTAAAATATTTTACATTATTATTAGATATTTAAAATAGAATTTCTTTTTGTATTTCTTGCTGCTAGACTTGGTAGCAAATAGAAATGCTGATGATTTATGTAGATTTATTTTTCATGTTTCAACTTTGCTGAAGTTGTGAATTGTTTCTAGTAGTTTTTTAGATGATTCTCTAGGATTCTCTAGTATACTATCATATCCTCTGTAAAGAGTGATAATTTGGTTTCTTCATTATATACTCTAACTTTTAAAATGTATTTTTCTTCTCTTATTTTTAAAGCTAACATTTCTTATACAATATTGAATAGTAACGGTGATAGGATGCAACCTTGTTTCACCCCTGATCTTATTGGAATGGTTCTAGTTTATCCCCATTACATATGTGTAATGGGCTGAGGCTCGGGTTGATGCACTGAGGTCCCAAGAACATGAGGCTAAATAGTAATTGGACCATACTCTATTAATATATAAGCTTGGAGAAAGAATGGCCCACTCTTTGTGCAAGTCCTGATGTGTTGTATAGGAAATCATGATTTTGGTGGGTGGAGGCAGGGGAATGGAAAAGGAAGGGGAAGGAGAGACTTCTCACATTGCCATTACGACAGCCTTTCAGCTCAGGTTTCTCTCTGCTAGCTGGCTTCCTGTCGCAGCTGCCCATATTGCTATTGCAATCCTTCTTGCCCATATTGCTATCGCAATCTTTTTTTCACCTCTTCACTTCAATAAAGATTGAAAATTTTTCCCTTAATCTGAATTGTGACTCTGGCTGATTTTAAATACACAGTCATTACAATTGGTGCCCAAGCATGGGAACCAAGGACCCTACTTTCACTGAAGAAGTCTCCAGTGACCAGGAACTTAGGTGAGTATAAGACAAACAGGGAACTTATTTTCTTAAAGACTAAACTAGTAACCATTTTTGGCTAAAATGGGATAGATCCTAGCTAAAGATTCTCCATCCCCCATCCCTACCTCCCCACCCCCAGCCCCATCCAGGAGTGGTGCTATAGAAAGCCTGCTTAAGCTGATAGAAGATCAAGAGCTATTTATAACTTGGGAACAGACAGCTAGACTTCTGGGTACATTAAAATGCACCTCCCGTTGGTTCTTAGAGAAAGAGCAAATCTCTCCAGCCTATGGATCCCTTACCTCCAGGCACAGTAGGCTTGACCATTTCACCTCCCTTTTATACGTACAAAACAGTGTCCATCCACACACTGATGTGGGAAACTGGGAAATGTTTAGATAATATCCCAGTCACTAATAGAGGTAGATAATGTGTGACTTATCACCAAGGAGAAGTAGTAGCATCAGGTTTACTCATACAGAATCCTAATAAGCTACCTGGTGATAGTCACTCAGATTCTGACTCCAGACCACAAAATCCAGGAATATATTGGACAGCAGCTGTAACAGCTGACCAACCTAGGCTCACGATCTATATAAATGGCCTACCATTGGAAGGATTGGTAGACACAGGTGCAGATCGTACAATTATTAGAGGTGCCAATTGGCCCAGTCACTGGCCAAAGATTAAAGCAGACACCTATATGTCTGGAGTAGGAGGATCAATAGCAGCTGAAGTTAGTGCTGCCCCTATGAGATGGACTTTTGAAGGCAAAACAGGAGTTTTTACTCCTTTTATAATTGAAAAAATCCCCATCAATCTGTGGGGAACAGACGTTTTTACAACAATAGGGTTAAAAATGAGTACTTCAGTTTTTTTAAGCAGGGCTGCTGTTGAAGGCCTGCCAACACTTTCACCTGTTCCTATCCAATGGAAAACTGATACACCAGTGTGAATAGAACAATGGCCCTTAGGTGGAGATAAAATTCAGGCCTTATTAGATATAGTACAGGAGCAGCTTGAACAAGGACACTTACAACCTTCTCTAAGTCCTTGGAACTCCCCAGTGTTCGTTGTAAAAAAGAAATCTGGAAAATGGAGGATGCTCACTGATTTAAGAAAAGTGAATGAACAGATGGAAACTATGGGAACTGTTCAGCTTGGACTTCCATCTCCTACTCAATTGCCTAGAGAGTAGCCTCTTTGGGTCATCGATATTAAGGATTGTTTTTATTCTATCCCTCTGGATAAGGAGGATATGAAAAGATTTGCCTTTTCAGTGCCCAGCGTTAACTTAGCTGGGCCTTATAAAAGATATGAATGGACAGTTTTGCCACGGGGAATGAAAAACAACCCCACTATGTGTCAAATGTATGTTGCTACTGCTCTTGCTCCAATAAGAAAAACATTTCCAAAAGTTATGCTATTACATGATATGGATGATATATTGGGATGTGCACCTGAGGAACAAATGCTAGCAGCATGTCTACAAAAGACCATAGAAACACTAAGATACTACAAATTATACATAACTGAAGAGAAAATTCAGAGACATGCTCCTTTTCAATATTTAGGATATGAAGTATACCCTAAGGTGCTTACAGTACAAAAACTGTCCTTAAGAAAAGAGAAGCTAAGCACCTTAAATGGTTTTCAGAAATTGACAGGAGATATCCAATGGATGCGACCAGTGTTAGGCTTGACTACCTATCAGTTACAACCATTATATGACATTTTCAGGGGAGACAGTGCTATAAATTCACCATGCCAGCTTACAAAAGAAGTTCAAGAGGCTTTGAGAAAAGTTAAACTGGCTTTATCCAATGTGGTTGAAAGTCACTCAAAAACCCTTGGAAATATCAGTTTTTACCACACAAGAGGCACCCACAACAGTCCTTCATCAAGGAGACAGTGTGATAGAGTGGGTGAACCTCCCAGCACAACCAGAACAAAGCCTAACTCCTTACCCAGTGCTTGTGGCTAGAATTTTATTAAAGGCCATTAAGCGAGCAGTACAATTATCTGGGACAAGACCTGACAAGATATACACCTTTTACACCAATACACAAATTAATATGTGTTGTGAGACCATCCCAGAGTGGCAAATTTTATTAGCCAGGGCTCCAAATTTTACACATGGGTCTCCATTAAAGATAACCCGACTTTTACATAATTGGCAATGGATTCTTGAAGAAAAGGTTTCTAAAGTTCCTCTTAAAGGACCAACTATCATCACAGATGGATCCAAACACAATATTTGTGCTGTATACTCTCATGACTTAACTATAAAGAGAGTAGTCAGAACTCTTTTTCAGTCCACTCAGCAGAATGAATTATATGCGGTCATGTTAGCTCTCACTTATTATCCAGGAGACATAAATATAATATCTGATTCAGCCTATTCAGTAGGTATGGTACAAAGAATTGCCACAGCCCAAAAAAAATTTGCAGTTTCTAATATATATGAGGTCTTTAAGGAACTTCAGGAGCAAGTGAGAAAACATCCAGGTAAGATTTATATCTTGCATGTCCACTCACATAGTGGACTCCCAGGTCCTATTTTTGATGGGAATTCAAAGGCAGATAGCCTTTTAACTATGTTAGCCAGTACGCCTTTATTTCAGGAGGCCCAGGAATCCCATTCTAAATACCATCAGGCTGCTCGAGCTTTGTGTTTACAATTTGGGATAACAAAAGAGGAAGCTAGGAGCATAGTAAAAAGCTGTACAGCTTGCCTTCCTTTCCACGTTCCTACACTGCCTCCAGGGAAGAACCCTCGTGGTTTGAGACCCAATGAAATCTGGCAAATAGATGTGACCTAAATATATGTCTTTCGGTCGTCTCTCTTTTATCCATGTTGTGGTAGACACCTTTTCAGGATTCACTTTTGCCATACCAGCAGCAAAAGAGACAGCCCGAGTGGTCACTGAATTCCTCATGCAAGCATTTGTCGTTATAGGTGTGCCACAAGCAATAAAAACAGACAATGGTCTTGCATACACCTCCAAACATTTTGCACAATTTTGTGCACAGTATAAGATTTTACACACCACTGGCATACCCTTTAATCCTCAAGAACAGGCAATAGTAGAGAGGAGAAACAGAGACATTAAGATGCTGCTCCAAAAACAAAAAAAAAGAGGGAGCCACAGGTAACCCTAGAGAACTACTAAATCTAGCACTTTATACTATTAACTTCTTGATTTTTGACAAAGATGCACTGGCTCCGGCAGACAGGTTTTATAACCCACCAGAAGGGCAGTGTCCAGTGCGAGCAGCTCCACTATCTTTAGATAATTGCCGGGTGATGTGGAGAGACCCAGAAAGTGATGAATGGAAGGGACCAGATAGGCTAACTGCTTGGGGGAGAGGGTTTGCTTGTATCTCTACAGGTGGAGAAGGAATCAGATGTGTGCCAACAAGCCATATTCACCTTGCCCATCGCAGAGAGACAGAGCAGACCCTTGAATGAAGGAGAAGACCCAAGAAGTATCAGGTGGTTCTGTTGATGATTGTGCTCATCACTGAAAGAGCGTGGCAGTTATGGCGTTTGACTCATGGACGTAGAAAATTGTTGGACTTCAAAACCCTCAGGAATTATTGGATACTCTGAGACATGATAAAATTGTTGTAGGACTTGAAAACCCTCAGGAATCATTAGATCCTTTAAGACATAAGACTTGAAAGCCCTCAGGAATCATTGGATTTTCTGAGAAATGATAAGACTGTTACAGGACTTCAAAATTTGCTGGAATCATTGGATTCCCTAATACATAAAAAGACTTTTGCAGGACTTCAAAAACTTGGGGGGATGATTGTATTCCCTGATATGTGAAGCAATGAACAATAGATTGGTTTTGGACTATCTCTTGGCTGCTGAAGAAGGCGTTTATGTGTGACTGCTGTTTACATACTCTCCTTCTAGGACTTCTGGCAATCTTTTACAACACCATGTTGATTTATATTGTTTGTTATACCGTTACTTGGGTGTACAATTCCTGTTTGTTACATCACATCAAGCCTGCACTGACTGTGGGGAGAGTCATCACTAATAGCTTCTGCGTTATTGCTATATGCTTGTGTAATACCTCCCATGCTGATGTGTTTGTGCATAATAAGACTCTTCAGCCCAGAAACCCACTAGCAACCCCCACTTCCCTTTGGTGCTTTTCATCTCCCTTCCTGAGATGTCAGGGAGGGCATGATTATCTCCTTTTAAGTGCTTTCATCTCTTCCTGAGAAGTCAGGGGGGTCATGATCACCTCCTTTTCGGTGCTCTCACCTCCTTTCCTGAGAAGCCAGGGAGGGTGTGATCACCTCCCTTTGGGGGCTCTGACCTCCCTGAGGAGTCAGGGATGGCATGACCACCTGTATTCTAAAACAAAAGAAAGTGGGAGATATAATGGGCTGATGCACTGAGGTCCCAAGCACATGAGGCTAAATAGTAATTGGACCATACTCTATTAATATATAAGCTTGGAGAAAGAATAGCCCCTGCCCACTCTTTGTGCAAGTCCTGATGTGTTGTATAGGAAATGACGATTTTGGTGGGTGGAGGCAGGGGAGTGGAAAAGGAAGGGGAAGGAGAGACTGCTCACATTGCCATTGCAACGGCCTTTCAGTTCAGGTCTCTCTCTGCCAGCTGGCTTCCTGTCACAGCTGCCCATATTGCTATCACAATCCTTCTTGCCCATATTGCTATCGCAATCTTTTTTCACTTCTTCACTTCAATAAAGATTGAAGATTTTTCCCTTTACCTGAATTCCTGACTCCAGCTGATTTTAAATATGCGGTCATTACACATATGATGTTTGCCAATGGTTTTAAATAGATGCTACTGATCCTTAAAGAAGGAAAACTCTATTAATTCCTATACTCTCTCATATTTTGATAGAAATATGAATTTTTAAAATTAAAATCATATGATTTCTGTTAGGGTGGTAATTGATACAGTGAATTATGCTAATAATTTTCCTAATATTGAACCAGTGATGCATTCCTGGTATAAAACTTACTTGGTCATGGTGTGTTATCCTGGGGATAATTTACTGTATTCTCTTTGCTAATATTTTATTTAAGATTTTCGTATCAATATTCATTAGGGAAATTGGTCTATAATTTTCATCTTTTTTGATCCTACCTGATTGAGATATTAGCACTGTAGTCATATCATAAAAGGAATTTGGCATTCTTTCCCCCCCTAGTTTTCAAAATAGTTTTCATAGTATTGGAATTAATTGTTCTTTAAATGTTTTGTCAAATTCACATGTAACTCCATCTGGCCCTGGAGATTTTTTCTTTTGTTCAATTTATTTTTTGTAAAATAGAACTATTTCAGTAATTTATTTCTTCCTCTGTTAATCTGAGCAGTCTATATTTTTTGTAAGTATTCTTCCACTTCCCTTACATTATCAAATTTATTGGCATACAGTTGGGCAAAATAACTCCTAATTATTGCTCTAAATTTTCTCTTGATTAGTGGAAGGTTCACCCTTTTCATTTTTGATACTAATAATTTGACTTTCTTCTTTCCCTTTTCTAATCAAATTAAGTAAATATGTTGTTGTTGTTGTTGTTGTTTTTCAATAAAACAAATGCTTAGTTTTGTTTATTAGTTCAATAGTTTTTTTTTTTTTAATTTTATTAATCTCCCCTTTTCAGAATTTCAAATTTGGTATTTAATGGGGGGGTTAAATTGTTCTTTTTTTTTTTTTTAGCTTTTTTAGTTGATAAATTGATCTTCTCATTTTCTTTTTTTATGCAAGTAAGCACCTAAAGATGTAAAGTGAACCCTAAGAAATGTTTTGGCTACATCCCATAAATATTATTGTGTTGTCATTCTCTTAAATGAAATTATCAATTGTGCCTTCACCCACTCATTCTTTAGGATTAGCTTATTCAGTTTCTTATTAATTTCTTGTCTATTTTTTCCCTGACCCTTTGCTATATGTAATTTTTATTGTATCATAATCAGTGCCAATTTTTCAGTGATGAAGAGAGCCATCTGCACCCAGAGAGAGGACTATGGGAACTGAGTGTGAACTACAACATAGCATTCTCACTCTCTCTGTTGTTGGTTGCTTGCATTTTGTTTTCTTTCTCAGTTTTTTTTTTCCTTCTTGATCTGATTTTTCTTGGGTAGCAAGATAACTGTATAAATATATATACATGTTTTGGATTTAACATATATTTGAACATATTTAACATGTATTGGACTACCTGTCAGCTAAGGGAGGGGGTGGGGGAAATAGGAGAAAATTTGGAACAAAAAGGTTTTGCAAGGATCAATGTTGAAAAATTACCCATGAATATATTTTGTAAATAAAAAGCTTTAAAAATAAATAAATAATAGATAAATTTTAAAAGAGGGGGAAATTGTATTGCATCATGATCTTTAAAAGATGCAATTACTATTTCTGACTTTCTGCAATTGATTTTGATGTTTTTATACCCTAATACATGGTCAATTTTTCTGTAGGTTCCTGTAATGTTCGAGCTAGCTTTCTGGAAGTCCTCCGTATGGGCCTTGATTTCAGCAGGATAAACACCATTAGGATAGTCAGGAATAAAGTCTAGAGTCTTTATTGTCTCTTTCACAGTCTGTCTCCTTCACAGTCTATGTCTCTTACAGTCTGACTCAGTCTTGATCTTAGTGGAGGAGTGCAGGAGACAGGAGAGCCATCAGGAGGATGGTCAAGTTTAGAATGTCTCATTTCCAGTCCTTTCTGCCCTTATATACCTTAGTCCAATTACATCATTACAGCATACTGAGAATATGTGAACTAAAGAACTATTACATCACCATACTAAGTGCTAAGTGTATGTAAACTAGAGAAACATTTTCTCATCAATTACACTGAGTTAATACCTTGTTGTAAGTATTCTTGTTTCAAGTATACTTCTCTAGAGTTCTGGCCCTCTACATGTTCCATGTATCATAAAACAGTATATTTCTTTCTGTCTTCATTCATTATCATCTAAAGGTTTATCATGCCTAACTTTTCTAAAATTATATTTACTTGCTTAATTTCTTTCTTACTAATTTTGGGGTTTGATTTATTTAGTTCTGAGAAAGCAAGGTTAAAGTCACCTACTAGTATAGTTTTATTGTTTAAGTCTTCTTGTAGTTCTCTTGATTGCTTTTCTAGGAATCTGGATGCTATACTACTTGGTGCATACCTGTGTTTCCCCGATAATAAGACACTGTCTTCAGTGTCAGCCTTCACCAGAGGGCTTATTTTCAGGGGAGGGCTTATTTTAATGAACATTGACAGCAATTTTAATAAACAGGTAAATGTGAACAAAAAAAAGTACCTTTATTCAATAATGATCATGTCATCTTCTTCAACAACATCATCATAAGTGTCCATGCCCTGAATTCCGTCCTGGATGACTTGCGCATCTATTTCCTTCAGAAGAAGTGGACCCAATCCGTCATGTCCAGCAATATAGCTCTCTTTAAATGAACATGTCTCGTCCAGGTAACCTGCTCATAGTGCCTTGGCGACACAGCTGTCAGTAATTTTATCCTATGACTTCTTCACCCAAGTCACAACTTCTTGCAGACAGGGCTTCACAAAGTTTCCACGCTGATTTCTTTCCATTCTATTTTCAATGTAGTCATTGATTTCCATGCGCAAATGGTCCTTGAATGGCTTGTTTATTGCAATATCAAGGGTCTGGAGATAGGCAGTCATTCCTGCAGGAATCATTACTTGATCTATTCTTCTCTCTGCAAGGAAGTTCTTCATTTCTTTAGCGCGGTGAGTGCTGGCTGAGTTCTTCTTTTATCCTCCATCATGCCCCCTGAGTTCTTCTTTTATCCTCCATCATGCCCCTTTTATCCTCCATCATGCCCCCTCACTCCCGATTATATACCGGGTTTTTATGTTGTCCTGCCTCAGCTCTCCTCCACGGCATTGCTCTCAATGGCGCCAGCAAACAAATCACTGGGTGACGCGCTCACTGCTGCAGCTCTGATTGGATGCAGCTCAGAGCGCGGCATGCATTTCACTTGGGGGGGGGGTAGGGGGGGAACGGTGCATACAGAGGGTACCATAATGTAGCGTGTAGCGCAGGGGATCACCTTCACTACAGTAGCAATCTTACTAGGGCTTATTTTCAGGGGAGGGCTTATTTTAGAGGAATCTTACACAGTAAGGGGAGGGCTTATTTTCGGGATAGGTCTTATTATCAGGGAAACATGGTAGATGTTTTATATTGGTATTACTTAATTATCTTTTACAAAAGATACCTTTTACAAAATGCAGTTTCTATCCTTACCTCTTTTAATTAGGTCTATTTTTCTATTTTTGCTTTTGCTTGATCTGGGATCAGCATCACTCCCCCTGCTTTTTTTTTTTTTTTTTTTTTTTTTTTGCTTTAAGTGAAATATACCCTTTTACCTTTACTCTGTATATATAATTCTACTTTAAATGTGTTTTTGTAAGCATCATATTGTAGGATTTTGACTTTTAATCTAGTTTGCTATCTGCTGTCATTTTATGAGAGAATTCATCTCATTCACATTCATAGTTAAAATTACTAACTCTGTATTTCCCACCATCTTATTTTCTGCAAGCTAAACTTTTACATTTCCTTCTCCCCTTTCCTTCCTCCCCAGTGTTTTGCTTCTTATTACATCTCCCTCAACCTAACATTTCATAACCCCTCTTCCCTTTCTAATCCCTTTATCCTTCTACTTCTGTTCTCCCTTCTATTAGGCTTCTCCTTTACTTTACCGTTTCCTCTCCTAATTCCCTACACTTTGAGACAAGTTTTTCTGTGAAACTAAATATGTCTAATATTCTCTTTTTCAGCCAAACCTGGTGAGATTAAGGTTCACACAATGCTTATCCCCCTTCCTTCTTTCCTTCAACTGTAATAGGTTTTTTTTTGCCTCTTCATGAAATGTAATACTGCATTTTACCTCACATTTCCTCTTCCTCCAGTACAATCTCTTTTCCAATGCTACTTTCTTTTTTTTATATCATCACAATAAAGTTATATCTATACCTTCTAAGTATACCCCTAATAGAGATATGGTTCTCAAGAGTTAAACATACGATCTTTCCAAACAGGGATATAAATTGTTTGGCTTTAAAAAGAAACCTATTTTTCCCTTTCTTTTTTACCTTTTTATGTTTCTCTTCAGTTCTGTATTTGAAGATCAAATTTTCTGTTCAGTTCTGATCTTTTTATCAAAAATAAAAGAAAATCACCTTTTTCATTGAATATCCATCTTTTTTTCCCTAAAAATAATGCTTAATTTTGCTGGATAGTTGATTCTTGGCTGTAATCAAGCTCCTTTACCCTTCAGAATATCATATTGCAGACCCATCAATTATTCAAAGGGAAAACTGCTAGATCCTGGGTAATCCTAATTGTGGTTCCTCAGTTTTTGAATTGTTTCTTTCTGACTGGTTCCAATATTTTCTTCTTGACATGATATTTCTGAAATTTAGCTATGATATTTCTTGGAGTTTTCATTTTGGGGTCTCTTTCAAGATGTGATGAGTGAATTTTTTTCAGTGGTCTTTTTATCCTCTGATTCTTAGACAACAGGACAGTTCTCCTTGAAGATTTATTGAAACATGTTTTCTAAACTCTTTTTGTTCATCATGGTTTTCAGATAGTCTGATATCTCTTAGACTGTCTCTCCTGGATATATTTTTTTTCAGGTCAGTTATTTTTCCAATGAGGTATTTTATTTTTTCTTCAATTTTGTTTTGTTGTTGTTGTTGTTTTGTTTTGACTGATCCTTGATCTCTCATTGAGTCTTTCACTTCCATTTCTTTAATTCTAATTTTTAATGAATTACTTTCTTCAGTTAGCTGTTTTATCTCCTTTTGCTTTTGGCCAATTGAACTTTTAAATGAGTTATTTTGCTCATTGGATTTTTTACCCATTTCACAAATTTTGCTTTTCAGTGAGTTGTTTCATTTTTCCTTTTCACTAAATCAATTTTTGAGGAATTTTCTTCAGATAATTCCTGTGTTTCTCCTGTGTACAATTCTCATTTCTTTCACCTATTTTTTTCTTTTAATTCTCTTTTAAGATCCTTCATGCATTTTTCCAAGAGAGCCTTGAGAAATAGAGACCAGTTCATATCACTCGTTGTGACTTCATCTGGAGGAATTTTACATTTAGTCCTAAGGGTTTGAAGTCAATTTTTCCCTGTTTAGACATAAAAGCTATCTAGAGCCAAAGCTCATTTTACTTTTTTTTTTTTTTTTTTTTTTTTTTTGCTTTTTTTTGCTTTTTTTTTTCCCTTCTTAGAGCAAAGGGGACATTATTCCCAACTTTCTCTAGAGGCAACAGTGGCTTCAGCTCTACTTTGTCCTGAGGATAGTGCTATTGGTTTTCTTTCCAGGCTGGGTGGGCATGGCTAAAATCCATGTTATTCTGGGGTTCAGGGGCTCACTATTTGCTTATTGTAGGTATGTTGGATGTTTCACAGCTAGTCTGCTGATCCACTGGCTTCTGAACCAAGATAGAGTGGCTACCACTCTTTATTTTGTCTAAGAGCTTCCCAAGATATTCTCCGAGTGTGCAGATTCCACTCTACCCTAGATCCCTGTGCTGAGGTTGTCTCTGTTGAGTCATCTCCCCCTGTGCCTCATTGAAACATATTATGTTTGAAGTTCTTCCAAATATTTTCTGCTAGAAATTTGTTATTTGTCTTAAATAAATGAGCCCACTTCAAAGAAACCTGAGAAGAATTGCATGAAATGACCAGAATAATAGAATAATGTCAGTAAATTGCAGAAAACAATTTATATAATATGAACAACACTGTAAAAAAAAAGAAAGAAAAAAACTTAGACTTTAATACTCTGATCAATGCAATTATTATCCAAAATGCCAAAGGATAGATGAGAATCTAGCTAACCATTTTCTGACAGAGAGATTATAGACTCAAAGTAAAGAATGAAAAACATTTTTAGACATGGTCAATGAATGAATTTGTTTCATTTTCTATGCATACTTATTTAATGACTTCTTTTTCTTTTTCCTTTTTTTAATGGAAGGAGTTTGGAGAAGGGTTGGAATAGGGATGTCAAAAAATTACAAAACCAAAAGAGGGTCACCAATGTTTTTAGTCAGTTATTGATTTAATATTCTTCAATTTTTAATTCTCAAAAGTATTTAATTTTCCAAGTACATGTAAAGATAATTTTCAACACACATTTTTGTGAGTTTTTATGTTCAAAAGTTTTCTTCCTCTCTCTCTTAACTCTTACTTCCCAAAGATGGCAAGTAATCTGATATAGATTACATATGTATAATATTTTTAAATTATTTCCTCATTTGTCTTATTGTACAAGAAAAATCAGACCAAAGCAGGGAAAAGCATGAGAAAGAAAAGCGAACAAACAAAAAAGGAGACAATGATATACTATTACTCACATTCAGTCTCCACAATTCTCTCTCTGGATGCAGATAATATTTTCCATCCCTTATCTATTGATGGGCATCCAATCAAATTCCAGTTACTTGATGCTACAAACATTTTGCAGATTTTGTCCTTTTCCCTCTTTCATAATCTCTTTGGGATACAGACCTAGTAGTGACACTGCTGAATGAAAGGGTATGAATAATTCTATTGCCTTTTGAGCATAATTCCAATTTGCTCTCCAGAATGTTTGGACCAGTTCACAACTCCATCAAGAATCCATTAGTGTTCCAATTTTCCCACATTTTGTTCAACATTTAACATGATCTTTACATGTCATCATCTTAGCCAATCTGATGGGTATAGAGTAGTACCTCAGAATGGTTTTAATTAGCATCTCTCTAGTCAATAATTACTTAGAACATTTTTATATGACAATAAAGAACTTCAATTGCTTCATCAGAAAATAATCTGTTCATATTCTTTGACCATTTATCAATTGAGAAATTCTTTAAAAATTGACTCAGTTTTCTACATATTTTAGAAATTAAGTCTGTATGCGAAATACTGGCTGTAAAGATTGTTTCCCATTTTGCTGCTTCCCTTACAGTCTTGATTGCATTAGTTTTATTTATGCAACTTTTTAATTAATGTAATCAAAAGTATCATTTTTGCCTTCCATAATGTTCACTAGTTCTTTTTTGATCATAAATCTTCACTTCTCCAAAAAGGAGGTAGACTTTCTCTTGCCCTCCTAATTTGTATATAATAGCACCTTTTATGTACAAATCATGAGCCTAAGCCCTCTTTGTAGTGGCCAGAAACTGGAAACTGAGTAGATGCCCATCAATTGGAGAATGGCTGAATAAATTGTGGTATATGAATATTATGGAATATTATTGTTTGGTAAGAAATGACCAACAGGAGATTTCAGAAAGGCCTGGAGAGACTTACACGAACTGATGCTGAATGAAATGAGCAGGGCCAGGAGATCATTATGTACTTCAACAACAATACTATATGATGACCAATTCTGATGGACCTGGCCATCCTCAGCAATGAGATGAACCAAATCAGTTCCAATGGAGCAGTAATGAACTGAACCAGCTATGCCCAGCAAAAGAACTCTGGGAAATGACTAAGAACCATTACATTGAATTCCCAATCCCTATATTTTTGCCTGCTGCATTTTGGATTTCCTTCACAGGCTAATTGCACAGTATTTCAGAGTCTGATTCATTTTGTACAGCAAAATAATGTTTTGGTCATGTATACTTATTGTGTATCTAATTTATATTTTAATATATTTAACATCTACTGGTCATCCTGCCATCTGGGGGAGGGGATGGGACGAAGGAGGGGAAAAATTGGAACAAGAGATTTGGCAATTGTCAATGCTGTAAAATTACCCATACATATAACTTGTAAATAAAAGGCTATTAAAAAAAATCATGAGCCTATTTCAACATTATCTTGTATAAGCTGTGAAATGTCAGATTCTGTTAGCTTTGTTACTAACATAGTCAATTAATTATTCTATTAGTTTTCCTGATATTAAACCAGACCTACATTCATGACATAAATAGCACCTGGTCAGTATATCAATCTGTTGATAAATGGATGTAATCTCTGTGCTAATATTTTATTTAAGATTTTTTGTATTAATATCCATTAGGAAAATCGTTCTATATTTTTTTTTCTCTTTTGGCTCTTTCTGGTTTTGGTATTAGCACCATATTTGTGCTATAAAAGTAATTTAGTAGGACTCCGTCTTCACCTTCTTCATCAAATAGTTTATATAATGTTGAAATTAATTGCTCTTTAAATGTTTCTTAGAATTTTCTTGGTGATTCCATCTGGCCCCAGAGATTTTTTTTCTTGCAGAGTTCATTGATGGCTTGTTCAATTTCTTTTTTTTTTTTTCTAAACTGAGGCTATTTAAATATTGTAATTGTTCTTCTGTTAATCTTCTGTTAATTTTGTAGATATTCATTTCACTTAGATTGTCAGATTTATTGGCATACAATGGAGAAAAAAATCCTAATTATTACTTTAATTTCCTCTCCATAGTGATAATTTCATCCTTTTCCTTTTGGATATTGGTAACTTGGCTTTCTTCTTTCCTTTTTTCTAATCAAATTACCCAAACTTTTACCTGTTCTATTGGGTTTTTCATAAAAACAACACTAATTTTTATTAGTTGTTTAATACTTTTCTTACTCTCAATTTCATTAATCTCTCCTTTGATTTTTCAGAATTTCTAATTTTGTCTTTAGTTGGGACTATTTGATTTGTTATTTTTCTAGCTTTTTTTAGTTGTACACTCAATTCATTGATATTCTCTTTCTCTATTTTATTCATGCAAGCATGTAAAGATATAAAATATCCTCTAAGAAATGCTTTGGCTGAACCCCAGAAGTTTTGGTATGTTGTCCCATGATTGTCATTCTTTTGGATGAAATCATCAATTGTTTCTAACCCATCCAGTCTTTAGGATTAGATGATTTTGTTTCCAATTAATTTGGGTTTACTTTTCTGTGGCCGTTTGTTACATATAATTTTTATTGCATCGTGATTTAAAATGGAAACATTTAATTATGCCTTTCTGTATTTGATTGTGAGGTTTTTATACCCTAATAAATGGTCAGGTTTTGTGTCAGTGCCATATACTGCTGAGAAAAAAAAAGTGTATTCCTTTCTGTCCCATTTAATTTTCTCCAAATATCTACCATACCCAACTTTTCTAAAATTCTATTCACTTTCTTAACTGCTTTCTTGTTCCATTAGTAGTTTAGACTTATCTAATTCCAAGAGAAGAAGGTTGAGATGCCCCACTAATATTGTTTTGCATCTTGTTCTTCCTGCAGATCATTTAACTTCTCCCCTAAGAATCTGGATGCTGTATCACTTGGTGCGTATATGTTTAATACTGATACTAGTTCATTATCTATGATACCTTTTAGCAAGATGTAGCTTCCTTCCTTATGTCTATTTAAATTTTTGTTTTCTTTGTTTTTGCTTGGTCAGAGATCAGAGAATTTACCCTTTCTTTTTATTTTTTTTTACTTTTAGTTAAAGCGTACTTTATTTTGCTCCCACCTTTTACCTTAACACTATATGTATCTACCAGTTTCAAAGATCTTTCTTGTAAACAATATACTGTAGAAATCTAGTTTTTAATCTACTCTGCTATCTGCTTCCATTTTATAGGAAAGTTCATCCCATTCACATTCACAATTATAATTACTTACTGCATTTCCCTCCATCCTATTTTTTTTTCCATTTATACTTTTCTCTTTCCTTTTACCCTTTTCCTCCTTACCAATGTTGTGCTTCAGGCTTTCACCTCCCTCAATTTCCCCTCCAGTCTCTCCCTTTCCCAACTATTTTCCTATGACACAAATTTCTATACCAAACTAATATGTATGTTATTCCCTTTTTGAACCAAATCCATTAATATTAAGGTTCAAACAATCCTTATAACCCTCCTTTCTTCCTTCCACTATAACAGGTCTTTTGTTACTCTTCATGTATTAGAATGTACCCTCTTTTATCACTCTTTGCCTCTTCTCCCAATACAATATTTTTTTTCCATTCCTTAATTTCTTTTTTAAATAATCACATTAAATTCAACTCATGTAGAGGGCTGAAACTTTGGAGAAGTATATTTGAAACAAGGTGTTAACTCAGTGGAATTGATGAGGTGATGATTCTCTAATATATATATATATATATTATATATATATATATACATCACCATGCTAAGTACTAAGTATATATATTTATAAATATATATATATTATATATATATATATATATATACTTAGTACTTAGCATGGTGATGTAACAGTTCTCTAGTTCACACATACTCAGTGTATTGTAATGATGTAATTGTAATAAGGTATTTAAATTGATGACAAAGTCAGACTCAGAGGGAGACTGGTTAAGAGAAGACAGGGTGGGAGAACAAGACCCAAACTATATCCAAAATGCAACAGAGGCTTCCATTGAACATCAAAATGTAGATTGACTCAGGGAAATGGGAAGCAGGGCTTGGCTTCAGGAACCAAGCAAAAAACACGTGAAGCATGATGGCAGTTGATTATAATGACCGCATATTTAAAATCAGCCGGAGTCAGGAACTCAGGTTAAGGGAAAAATCTTCAATCTTTATTGAAGTGAAGAGGTGAAAAAAGATTGCGATAGCAATATGGGCAAGAAGGATTGCAATAGCAATATGGGCAGCTGTGACAGGAAGCCAGCTGGCAGAGAGAGACCTGAACTGAAAGGCCGTTGCAATGGCAATGTGAGCAGTCTCTCCTTCCCCTTCCTTTTCCACTCCCCTGCCTCCACCCACCAAAATCGTCATTTCCTATACAACACATCAGGACTTGCACAAGGAGTGGGCGGGGGCCATTCTTTCTCCAAGCTTATATTTTAATAGAGTATGGTCCAATTACTATTTAGCCTCATGTGCTTGGGACCTCAGTGCATCAACTTGAGCCTCAGCCCATTACAGTTGATGTTACACAAAGAGAATCTTTGTAAGTTTAGTACTCCAACATGATCAATCATGCAAGAAGCAACTTGATGGGAGAAAGGGATTACATGATCAATCAATCCAAAAGCAATCCAATGGGAGACAGGGATTACAACTGAGGAGAATAAAATTGTATGCAACTGGGCCTACTGAGATATCCTCTGGGGAGGTAAAATCTGTCCCTATCCAGCCTATCGATCCTTTGCCTCTAGGTACAGTAAGCTTCACTATTTCACTTCCTGAAAGTGTTTACAAAACAATGTTCATCCATTCACTGGTGTGGGAAACTGGGAAATGTGTAGCTAATATTCTAGTCACTAATTCAAGTAGAAAATGTGTGACTTATCAAGCAGGAGAAGTAGTAGCATCAGGTTTGCTGATACATACTCCTGATAGGCACTTTGTTAATATTTCCCCAGATTTTGACTCCCACCAACAGAATCCAGGAATATTCTAGATGGTAGCAATGACAGCTGACCATCCCTGTGCCCACTATCTATGTAAATGGCATACTACTGGAAGGGTTAGTAGACACAGGTGCATGTTGTACAGTCATTAGAGGTTCCAACTGGCCCAGTCACTGGCCAAAGATTAAGGCAGACACCTATATGTCTGGCATAGGAGAATCAATAGCAGCTGAAGTTAGTGCTATCCCTTTGAGATGGATATTTGAAGGTGAATCAGGAGCTTTTATTCCTTTATAGTTGAAAAAATATCCATCAATTTATGGAGAAGAGACATCTTACAACAGTTAGGATTACAAATGAGCAATTAGGCTGCTGTTGAAGGCCTTCCTGCACTCTCACCTGTTCCCATTCAAAGGAAAACTGATACACTAGTGTGGGTGGGACAGTGGTCCTTAAGTGAAAAGTCAGGCCTTATTAGATATAGTACAAGAGCAACTTGACCAAGGATACTTACAATTTTCTCTAAATCCTTGGAATTCTCCTGTATTTGTTGTAAAAAAAAAAAAAAGAAAAGAAAAAAAAAGAAAGAAAGAAAGAAAGAAATCTGGAAAATGGAGGGTGTTGACTGATTTGAGAAAAGTAAATGAATAGATGGAAACTATGGGAACATTTCAGCCTGGACTTCTATCTCCTACTCAGTTGCCTAGAAAATGGCCTCTTTGAGGCTTGGAGAGACCTACATGGACTGATGCTAAGTGAGATGAGCAGAACCAGGAGATCATTATACACTTCGACAACGATATTGTATGAGGATGTATTCTGATGGAAGTGGATTTCTCTGACAAAGAGACTTAACTGAGTTTCATTGGATAAATGATGGACAGAAACAGCTACACCCAAAGAAGGAATACTGGGAAATGAATGTGAACTATTTGATTTTTGATTTTCTTCCCGAGTTATTTTTACCTTCTGAATTCAACTTTCCCTGTGCAGTGGGAGAACTGTTCGGTTCTGCAAATATGTATTGTATCTAGGATATACTGCTACATATTTAACATATATAGGACTGCTTGCCATCTTGGGGGGGGAGGAGAGAGGGAGAAGAAAAAACGAAACATAAGTGATTGCAAGGGATAATGCTGTGTAAAAATTATCCTGGCATGGATTCTGTCAATACAAAGTTATTATTAAATAAAAAAAAAAGAAAAGAAAATGGCCTCTTTGGGTTATAGACATGAAGGATTGTTTCTATTCTATCCATCTAGATAAGGAGAATATGAAAAGATTTGCCTTTTCAGTGCCCCGTGTTAATTTAGCTGAGCCTTATAAAACATGAATGGACAGTTTTGCCACAGGGAATGAAAAATAGCCCTACTGTGTGTCAAATGTATGTGGCTGCTGCTCTTACTCTGTGAGAAAAACATTTTCAAAAGTTTGGATGATGGATGATATATTGGGTTGTGTACCTGAGGAACAAATGTTAGAAGCATATCTACAAAAGACCATAGAAACACTAAGGAATTACAAATGTACATAGCTCCAGAAAAAATCCAAAGATATGCTTCTTTTCAATATTTAGGATATGAAGTATACCCTAAGGTGCTTACAGTACAAAAACTGTCCTTAAGAACAGAGAAGCTAAACACCTTAAATGAGTTTCAAAAATTGATAGGAGATATCCAATGAATGTGACCAGTATTAGCTTAACTACCTATCAATTACAACCATTATCTGACATTTTAAGGGGAGACAGTGATTTAAACTCACCATGTCAGCTTACAAAAGAAGCTCAAGAGGCTTTGAGAGAAGTTGAACTGGCTTTATCCAATGTGGTTGAAAGAGTCACTCAAAAACCCTTGGAAATATCAGTTTTTGCTACAAAAGAGGCATCCACAGGAGTCCTCCATCAAGGACACAGTGGAACAGAGTGGATGAACCTCCCAGCACAACCAGAACAAAGCCTTTCCCCTTATCCAGTGTTTGTAGCTAGAATTTTATTAAAGGCCATTAAGCAAGCAATACAATTATCTGGGATAAGACCTGACAAGATATACACCTTTTATACCACTGCACAAGTTAATGTACGCTGTGAAACCATCCCAGAGTGGCAAATTTTATTGGCCACAGCTCCAAATTTTACACCTGGGTCTCCATTAAAGATAACCCAGCTATTATATAATTGGCAATGGATTTTTGAAGAAAAGGTTTCTAAGGTTCCTCTTAAAAGATCAACTATCTTTACAGATGCATCCAAACATAATATTTGTGCTGTATACTCTCATGACTTAATTATAAAGATAGTAGTCAGAACTCCTTTTCAGTCCACTCAGCAGAATGAATTGTATGCAATCATTCTAGCTCTTACTTATTATCCAGGAGATATAAATATATCTAATTTGGCCTATTCAGTAGGTGTGGTCCAAAGAATTTCTACAGCCCAAATAAAATTTTTAGCTTCCAATATATATCAGGTCTTTGAGGAACTTCAAGAGCAAGTGAGAAAGCATCCAAGTAAGATTTATATCTTGTATGTCCACTCTTATAGTGGACTTCCAGGTCCTATTTTTTATGGAAATTAAAAGGCAGAATGCCTTCTAAATATTAGCCAGTACACCTTTATTTCAGGAGGCCCAGGAATCCCATTCTAAATACCATCAGGCTTCTCGAGCTTTGCATTTACAATTTGGGATAACAAAAGAGGAAGCTAGGAGCATAGTAAAAGCCTGTATAGCTTGCCTTTCCATGCTTTACACTACCTACAGGGAAAAAAAAAACCTTGTGGTTTGAGACCCATTGAAATTTGGCAAATGGATGTGATCCATTATAAATCTTTTGGTCATCTGTCTTTTTATCCATGTTGTAGTAGACAACTTTTCAGGATTCATTTTTGCAATACCAGCAGCAAAAGAGACAGCCCCAGTGGTCACTGAATTCCTTATATAAGCTTTTGTGGTTATGGGTGTGCCACAAGCAATAAAAACAGATAATGGAACTACATATACTTCTAAACATTTTGAATATTTTTATGCCCAGTATCAGATTTTACACACCACTGGCATACCTTTTAATGCTCAAGGACAGGCAATAGTAGAAAGGAGAAACAGAGACTTCAAGACTCTCCTCCAAAAACAAAAGAAAGGGGGAGGGGAGCCACATATAACCCTAGAGAATAAATTTAGCCTTTTATACAATTAGCTTCTTGATTTTTGAGAAAGATACACTGGCTCCAGTATGCAGGTTTTATAATTTGCTGGAAGGGCAGTGTCCAGTGCAAGCAGCTCCATTATCTTTAGATAATTGCCAGGTGATGTGAGAGATCCAGAAAGTGGTGAATGGAAGAGACCAGATAGGTCAACTGCTCGGGGGAGAGGGTTTGTTTGTATCTCTACAGATGGAGAAGGAATCAGATGGGTTCCAAGGAGTCATATTTGCCTTGTCCATCAGAGAGAAAAGGAGAAGACCCTTGAAACAAAGGAGAAGACCCAAGAAACATCAGGTGGTTCCATCTCTGACTACATGTGCCACTGAAAAAACATGGCTGTTAACCCAATGTGTATGGCAATTGACTCATGAAAATCAAAAATTGTTGATGAAACTGTTGCAGGACTTCAAAATCTGCAGGAATCATTAGATTCCCTGACACATGAAGTAATGGACAATAAATTGGTTTGAGACTATCTCTATGTCTTATGAACATGTATAATTCTTCATGTTGATCCATGTTGTTTGTTATATCACTACTAGCCTGAGTAATATTACCATATTAAATGCTTGTATAATACCTCCCATGATGATGGATATATATACCTGTTTCAAGTAAGACCCTTAGGCCCAGAGGAAGCCTGCTAACAATATCTGGTTTGGTGTTCTCATCTCCCTAAGAAGTCATTGGTTTTTTTCACCTCTCTTTTTTAGAAGTCAGAAAGGGAATGACCAGTCTACCTCTGAGTCTGACTTTGTCCCCAATTTAAATAGCCTATTACAATTACATCATTACAGTATACTGAGTATATGTGAACTAGAGAACCATCATCTCATCAATTCCATTGAGTTAACACCTTGTTTCAAGTATACTTTTCCTAAGTTCCAGTCTTCTACAAACTTATATTCACACCTTCTATCTATGTACTCTTTTAACTACCCTGACAAAGATACAATTCTCAAGAATTAATAGTATGATCTTCCTGTACAGAGATGTAAACAATTCAACCTTTAAATGACATGTTTGTTTGTTTTTGTTTTCCTTTTTACCTTTTTATGCTTCTCTTGAGTCTTGCATTTGAAGATCAAGTTTTCTGTTCAGCTCTACTTTTTTTATTAGAAAAGATTGAAAATTCTCTATTTTGTTCAATGTCTATTTTTCCCCTGATAGATAATACTTAACTTTGTTGAGTAGTTGATTCTTGTTTGTAGTTCAAGCTCTTTTGTTTCTGGAATATCATATTTTAGGCCCTCTGATCCTTTAATGTGAAAGGTGCTAAATTCTGGATAATCCTGATTGTGGCTCCTCAGTATTTGAAATGTTTCTTTCTGGCTGCTTTCACTATTTTCTTTTGACTTGGTAATTCTGGAACTTGGCTCCAATATTCCTTGAACTTTTAATTTTGGGGTTTCTTTCAGGAGGTGATCTATGGATTATTTCAACGATTAGTTTACCCTCTGATTCTAGGATACCAGAGTACATTTCCTTGATGATTTCTTGAAAGGTGTTGTCCAAGCTCTTTTTGTGATCATAGATTTCAGAAATCTAATAATTCTTACATTATCTCTCCTGGGTCTATTTTCCAAATTGGTTGTTTTTCCAATTTTTACATTTTCTTTTGTTTTTTTATTATTTTTAAAATTTTTATTTGCATGATTCTTGTTGTCTCATTGTCAGTGGCTTCCATTTGTCCAATTTTAATTTTTGATGAATTAGTTTCTTCAATTAGCTTTTTTTTTTACATTCTTTTCCATTAGGCCAAATGTACTTTTAAAAGAGTTGTTTTATTCAATATGTTTTTCCATTATTTCCAATCTATTTTTAAGGAGTTGTTTTCTTTTGTCAATTCCTGTGCTTCTTTTCCCAATTTTTCTTCAGTCTCTCTTACTTGATTTTTAAAATTCTTTTTGAGCTCTTCCAAGAGAATCTTTTGAGCAGTCTATATCTCCCTTTGAAGCTTCATTTGAGGTTATTTTGGTATTGGTTTTCTTTTCTTTTCTGGGTTTATATTAGAATCTTTCCTGTTACCATAGTAGCTTTCTATGCTCAGGGCTCTCTGCTTTTTTGTTCTTTTTTTTAAAACATTGATCCCTACTCCAGGAATACAGGCATTAGAAATATACTCTTGACACTGAAAATCAGGTATCAAGGAAAATTTATTAAAGAAAATCTTAAGAAATTGTCATTGTTTCTGGTCAAAAGTAGATTTCACTTCTCTTCAAGAAGAGGGAGCACTGAGCACAGCAGTGGGAGAATCTTTATACTTGCTAGTTTGGTGCAGTCCCTCCCTTCAGAGAACAGATCAGTCTGTTTCTTTTATTTTACAATCTTTCTGCTACACCCACTACAGGTTTTTCCTAAATATGTATAAGCATGTTCTCCCTCCCTCATCCTATATCCCATATTCAAAAATGGCAGAAAACTCCTTCTATGGGGTTTGTTGTTTAATATTAAACTAGCCTATTAAGGAGGCACAATAATGATTTGATCAATTCAGGTTTTTTACTCCAACTAGTTTGGGCTGGATTGGCTATTATTTAAATTTGTGGTTTTCTCAAAACCATAATACTTTTTGATTGGCTGAATCCATCTGTGCTTTCTTACCTCCCCAGTTTTTTGTTTGCTCAAGGCTTCTATTGATCACTTAATTGTTCTATGAAATCTTAATTTTCTTTAACCTCTCACATTCTGAAAACCTCTTGGTCAGTGGTACTCACTATTTCTCGTTACTGAATCTTGCCACTCTGTGGAAACCCAACCTTTTAGCATTTCTCACACAGGGGGAATTTACTCACCATTCTTTTGAAAGAGAACAGGAACTTCTGGCTGATTTTCTACAGTGAGGCCAGCAATGCTGCTGGCTTTCCCATTGCCCTAAATTGGCCTGTTATGGTGATATCTGGGGGCTCACAATTTGCCTTCTTTTCTTAGGTAGGAGGTCTCACAACTGGTCTATTGAAACACTGGCCTCTGAGCCAGGATGGAAGAGCAAAAGCTGTGCGTCTGAACTTTGGCTAAGAGTCTCCCATTGGATTCCTCATGCTGTGCCTGTGTTGGGCCTCTTTTCCTGCAGATATACCTTTCCTAAAGTCCTTCCAAGATATTTTAACCTGGAAAATTGTCTCACTCTGAAGGTTTATGGGTTTATTTAAAAAGTTAGGGATACATATAAAGATTTTTGATTTCATGTACACCTACTTTTTCGGTTTCATTTTGTTATAGAAATGTTCATTTTAATATTTTCACATTTCAGAAAGTTTAAAAAAAGAAGGAAAGAAAAATTAGTAAAGAAAGAAGGAAGCAAAATGAAAGGAGGGAAGGAAGGAGTGAAGAAGGAAGGGAAAGAAATATTTCAGTGAATTATTTCCATTGAAAGATGTAAGTTATTGAAAACTATCATTTGTGAAAAGCTACTTGTTCCCTTTTCGTGGCTTCATTAAAGATGCTCTCTATAAATGTATATAATATTATTCTAAAATATTTGTAGATGTGGCAAAGGAAGCACTTGGGGCAGTAATCATTAGTCTTTTATTATCTGCTTTTTATAGCATTAAGGTGTTTTTTTTTTGTCCTTAGTCTTTAGTATATATATATATATATATATATATATATATATATATATATACTTCAGTTTTTCATATACCTTAACATATTATGTCTCAATTCTCTTTATATATGCCAATTCTAGAAAAGATGTCCTCTGTGGATACTTGGTTTAAAACAACTTGTCTCATTGTTAGCTATTCTTACTCTAATATGAAGCTTTCCTTCCTCACCACAATCAGATGGGCTTTTTTCCCCCTCTCTTCATAAGAATCCTAGAACACTTTGTTTCTAACTTTTTAAACTGAATTTAAAATGCATCTGCATGAATTCATGTCTGACATTGATTCTTTAACTTATTTAAAGGGTTGGAAATTCTGTGAAAGGAGAAATTATGCCTTTAATATCCTTGTAACAAGTATACCACCTAGCCTCTTTTAGTTCAGGGGTTATGGAACAGGTATTGAATAACAATTTATTCATTACATATAATCTAATAATAAAATATATTAGTGCTCCCAATGTGTATTTTCTGGTTATGTATTTTTTCAACCCTGGAAATTTTGTAAAACTAAATACACTGAGAATGTTTGTGACAGCCCTCTTTGTAGTAGCCAGAAACTGAAAACTGAGTGGTTGTCCATCAATTGGAGCATGGCTTAATAAATTGTGGTATATGAATATTATGGAATATTATTGTTCAGTAAGAAATGACCAACAGGATGATTTCAGAAAGGCCTGGAGAGACTTACACGAAGTCATGCTGAGTGAAAGAGCAGGACCAAGAGATCATTATATACTTTAAGAACAATACTATATGATGATCAATTCTGATGGACCTGGCCATCTTCAGCAATGAGATGAACCAAATCAGTTCCAATGGAGCAGTAATTAACTGAACCAGATATACCCAGTGAAAGAACTCTGGGAGATGACTAAGAACTATTCCATTGAATTCCCAATCCCTATATTTTTGCCTGCCTGCATATATTTTTTTTAATTTCCTTCACAGGCTAATTGTACAATATTTCAGAGTCTGATTCTTTTTGTACAGCAAAATAACGGTTTGGACATGTAAATTTATTTTGTATTTAATGTATACTTTAATATATTTAACATGTACTGGTCATCCTACCATCTAGGGGAGGGGGTGGGGGGAAGGAGGGGAAAAATTGGAACAAAAGGTTTGGCACTTGTCAATGTTGTAAAATTACCCATGCATATAACTTGCAAATAAAAAAGCTATTAAAAAAAAACAAAAAACAAAACTAAATGACACTGAAGCCAATCCCATTTTCTTGTGGATAATTAGAGATGGTTCCTAAAGGACCCCAATATAAACACTTTTCTTCTGCTATTTCAGTTGCACTCATAAAGGACAAGAAAAAAAATTTATCTATAGTCATACTTAGGTCTTCACCAACTGGGAAATTTTATTGTTCTCTATCTATGATGCAATCATATTATCCACAAGATAAGAATTACTGGTTATATTTTACATTTATGAAATACTATTTTTAGATTGACTCCCTAATTTCTTTGGTATATATTAAAATCATGATGATTCCTGTCAGATTGGCTAGAATGACAGGGAAAGATAATGGGGAATGTTGGAGGGGATGTAGGAAAACAGGGACACTGATACATTGTTGGTGGAATTGTGAACATATCCAGCCATTCTGGAGAGCAATTTGGAACTATGCTCAAAAAGTTATCAAACTGTGCATACCCTTTGATACAGCAGTGTTTCTACTGGGCTTATACCCCAAAGAGATACTAAAGAAAGGAAAGGGACCTGTATGTGCCAAAATGTTTGTGGCAGCCCTGTTTGTAGTGGCTAGAAGCTGGAAAATGAAAGGATGTCCATCAATTGGAGAATGGTTGAGTAAATTGTGGTATATGAATGTTATGGAATATTATTGTTCTGTAAGGAATGACCAGCAGGATGAATACAGAGAAGACTGGCGAGACTTACATGAACTGATGCTGAGTGAAATGAGCAGAACCAGGAGATCATTATATACCTCAACAACGATACTGTTTGAGGATGTATTCTGATGGAAGTGGACCTCTTCGATAAAGAGAGTCTTAATTGATCAAAGATGGACAGAAGCAGCTACACCCAGAGAAAGAACACTGGGAAATGAATATAAACTGCTTGCATTTTTGTTTTTCTTTCCGGGTTATTTATACCTTCTGAATTCAATTCTCCCTGTGCAACAAGAAAACTGTTCGGTTCTGCACACATATATTGTATCTAGGATATACTGCAACCCATTCAACATCTAAAGGACTTTTGCCATCTGGGGGAAGGGGTGGAGGGAGGGAGGGGAAAAATCGGAACAGAAGTGAATGCAAGGGATAATGCTGTAAAAAATTATCCTGGCATGCGTTCTATCAATAAAAAGTTATTAAAAAATTAAAAAAAAAATAAAATCATGATGATTAAATTTCCTTTGACAATATTGTTTGATATCTCTGCATCTTTTAAGATTATGGAATTGGCTAAGGTAGCTGGAATATAGAATAAGAATTGAAAAGGAAAATAGGATCAAGTTATGAAGGGCTTTACAATCTTAATAACTGATACTTTTGCCATATATTTCATTAACTAAAAAAGAGGTGATTTTTCCATGAACATCTTGTCTTATCTTTAGGGTCAAATAGCCAGTGGAATTTGAATGCAAGTTTTCTTGGATCCAAGATTCATCTTTGAGTTTTCCACCTATGATATAAACAAAACAGGTATTATCCTCATTGATTAGATGAGGAAACTGAAATTCATGGGAAGTTACTAATTTGTTCAAGATCTTGAGATTTTATCTCCCTAAGACTTCAATTTTGTTTCCTCTGTAAAATGGTATCTCAAAGTCTCCTCCATTCATAAACAAGGCACACTTGAAGTAAGATTATTTGGTGGCTGCTTTGACATCCATTCTCATTACTATAGCATTTAGTCTACAAATTAAAATCTATTTGGTTCTGAGTTTCACAAATCACTAGAATAATAGAAAATGATTTTGTGAGTGCCTGTAGAAGGATCTTGTCAGTGCATTTAAAGTGAACATTTCTCTTGTTTATATCACTAAAGAAATAAAAAGCTATTGGCTCCAAGGATGAAGGCTACCTTGCAACAAATGCTGGTAGGCTTTGCACGAAGAAGGAAACAGTTGTGCAATTTGGGGACCATAGCGTGGAACATGCATTTATAATTGTGCAATGAAGCAGAAACAGGAAACAAGCCCCTGCTTTTAAATTAAAAGGTCTGTCTGGAAAAATCCTACAATTTGGCCCTGGCTGAACTCAATAATCTCTCTAAAAGGCATTCTTCAGCAATGCATGATTCAAGACTCTTGGAGCTACAGATGAACATCAAAGAGAAAATAAATAAAAATAAAATTTCTCAAAAGAGATTTTAGACAGTTTCTTTTTTCCGATGATGTTGCTGTAGACATTTTTAAACACTGTGGATTATACAGTGGATGTTTTACCCATGAGAAGATTGCTAATTGGTTGCAAATCAGAGAGATGTTTAGAGGACATTTAAATAATATAAAAATATGTGAACTTTATCTTGTTTACTGGCCACTCAAGCTAATGACTGAAGACATGTGACAGTGAGACACAGCTAACAAGTAACCAAAAAGTGGTTAGATTTCCACTTCATCATACAAGTCTTTTATGTTTTGGGTGCAGTGGAAGCAACCATTCTCAGTTAAATAAAATCACAGATAATGCAACCTTAGGCAAAATCATCATAGATTTTGAACTGGAAGGCCATCTAGTTCCTCATTTTAGAGATGAAAAAATGGAGACAGAAATGATGACTTTTCTTTGGTCACTCAAAGAATGGCAGAGATGAATTTGAACCCAGGTCATCTGCCACCTAATGCAGGTTTATTTCTTCTACACAGTGTCTTCCTGAAGGAAACACAGATAAGGAAGGAATCTGAGGCCCAGAGAGAAGTTATTTACTCAACATCAAATAGCCTATATTGAAACATACATCTTTGAACTATAAATCTAACATTCATTCCAATATAGCATGTTGCTTCTCCACTATTATGATGTAGCTGGTATTCTTAGGCTACCTTATCTCTGCCAATCAAAATAAAGGACCAAAGGAAAAAAATGAATAAGATTATGCATTCATAGAATTTTCAAGAAAGTGTGATAATACTCCTAAAAGATATCTCTAATTATTCATTTTATAGATAGAAAGTCTGTGGTTGTCCAAACCCAGAAATAGGTAAGCAGAAGCTAAAGGGAAAAATACTTATGTATTTTGTCATATTAAATTTTATAACATTTCTTTTTGCATAAAATTATATAGTGAAGAGAGCATAAAGTTTGGTAGCAAACCTAAATTTAAATCTTGAATTTTTTATTGATCACTGTATGGGACATTAAACCTATCTGTGTTTCAGACTTTTTACTTTAATCCCTATACTATCACTTACCTCAGCAGTATACTTTCCAGGATCATGTCAAGAAATTTAATTGATTTTACATGAATTGTCTCAGGAATATTCTGAAGATCAGCTGACCAGATAAGGAACTAGACATTAATGATCTTTCCTGAAACTGCCAAGCATTGAAACTCTCCTGCAGAAAGCACAAGGTTGATGGACTGGATACATTGTTCAAATTCCAAATGTATGTTTGCCCCCCCCCAAAAAAAAAATAGTTTACAGAGAATTCCTACAAGGGAAGCATTCACGTGGAGATCAGAAGAAGCAATATGAGACTCTATAGATTTTCCTGAATTATTTTGCAATCAATTGTGAGACATGGGAGACCCTGAATCAGAGTGTCCAGAGTGATATGCCAAACTCAAAGAAGGTAATATGCTCTATGAGGAAAGCAGAATTGCAGTAGCTCAAAAGAAACATGAGAATGACAAATGCAGACATCTCCAATTGAAATGTTTATATGAACTTTTTGTGCCCAACCCATGGTAGATCCTTTTGAGCTTGTATTGGTCTGATGAGCCACAATCAGACACACTCTTCCTTGACCCCAACATAGTAGTGTTATTTTGGTCTTTTTCAAGGATGACTACCAACCTACCAACCACCTTATAAAGTTTCTGTAGAAAAATCCTCCATAAAATATAATTCCACTATGGCATTATTACCCAATGTGTATTTCAAAGTAGGTGTCCATTGGAGGGCATCAAGGGTAAGTTTGAACTTGTGACAGTTAACATGTTTGATTTTTATCAGTGCTCTAGATAAAGTCATAAATGACATGTTTATCAAAATTTTAGAATGATTTAAAACCAGAGGGTGGGGGTAATTCAGAAGCAATAGCTATGCCACTAAAGAATATAGATGTAAGAATCCAGAAAATTTCATAGAAGCAAGTAAGATGAAATTTAATAGGGATAAATATAAAATCTTACATTTGATTTAAATTTACACACACATACACACAAATTGAAAGTAGAAGAGGCAGGGTTGCACAAAAACCTTGTTGTAACTACATTGTACACTGAATATGTCAAGAGTGTGATATGGCAGATCCCAGAGGTTACTGTGAATTTAATGCTACCATAAAATAGTATAGCATCCAGGAATAAGGGAGATAAAAATCACATCACTTCAAAAATATTATGTTCACATTCACTACTTCTTACAAATGAATTGGAGCATATCCAGAGGACAGAAAACACAATGCTGAATGCATAGAAGGAGCACGTGGGAAAAACAACTAGGGATGTTTAACTTTGAGAAGAAAATACAGGCAATGTTTTGTATAGGGATTAAACATTTTCAGGTATTTGAAATCCATCAAATTTTTTTAATGCCCAGAAGGAAAAGTTGGAAATAATAGCTGGAAACTGTGAAGAGGCAATAGCAGATGTGATATCAGAAATTTTTCCTTTAAAAACAAAAAGAAAACACTAATTTTCCCAAGTAGAATGGATTCCTTGGGGAGACAGCAGATAAACTCTTTCTTGAGGTATTGATGATATTATTAGAGTACTATTTTTTTTTCAGTATAGTGGAGATATACTTAATTTGTTCCCACTCCTGTATTTGTTTTGTTTTGTTTTTTTGCTGGTAGACTTGCTTACTAAGCACAACATTTTTTTTTTTCCCAATCAAAAATCTAACAGCATTTGTCCCAGGTATTTTGTAGAGATTATCCTTTTTTCTGGTAAAGATTTTAGTAAATGGACTTGGGATCCTTTTTCATTCTAAGATATTGTAATTCTTGTTCAGTCATTGTAGTCATTATTATAACCACTAGTGAAATCATTTTCCTGTGAATCTTCCTAAATACTGCATGAAAGAGTAAAGTAATTCATTCTTCTCTACCAAGTCCATTATACAATTGCTTCATTATGTTATGGCAACAAAAGAATTCTCTCATTTAGCATACTGAAGTCTTAAACTTGTGTCTTCTCCCCCATATATGTGCAAAAATTACTAAACCAGTCCAATTGTACATTATCTTCTTCTCAAGATTTTTGTACCTCATCCTATCTCTAACCAAGCTCTACCAAGTTTTGCCTTTGGTTTTCTTTCATCTTCAACTGCCTTGTCTCCTGCGTATATGCTACCTAACAAATATATATTTTAAAAATAAAAAAAACAGTGCTTATTGGGTTCACTTAAAAATGTATGTTGAATAACTCAACTGGGTCCTCATTGCAGTAAAGTGATTCTTTTAGATTATAAAAATAAAACTATATGCCCCCTTGGTGCATTCAGACTTTCAACATTCTGAAGAGTGGGTTCAAAAATGTTAAAATGTAATTTTGGAATACTTAAAATAAATAAAAATATATTAAAAATTAGCAAATAGTGGCTCCTACTTTTACTTGATTTTGATACCATTCTTTTCTAATCCTTTTTAATCCTACTCCCCTCTTTCTGTTGATTAGGTCCAATTTATTTTGTATATCTTGCTTTTATATTTATTTTTTCATATCTTTGCCCCATTAGATTGTGAACTCCTCGAGACTGTTTTTTTTTTGTTTGTTTGTTTTTTGTTTTTGTTTTTTTTTTTTTTTTTGCTTTTATTTTCCTTTCTTTGAATTACTAATACTTATCACAGTGATCGGCACTTCATAGCACTTAGTAAGCACTGCTTGAATTTATAATATTTAAAATCTGACTTTATTGAAACACTAATTGATTCTTCTCTTTTTGACTTGAAACAATTTCATATTATTTAAAGTTGGAAAGGATCTGCTTTAAGCCTTTAATTTCACAAATGAGAATATTGGAGCCTTATGAGGTGAACAATTTGCCCACTTACTCAGGTGGTTAGCAGTAGAACTTGTATTTGTACTGAAGTCTGTTGTCAAACTGAGAGCTCTTTGGGAATACAGCAACCTAATGATCATTGAGCATGAAAGTATTGATCACTTAGACTGATCTAAAATTATCATATTGAACATATTTAAGTGGCTTGCCCAGGGAAAAAATATGGTAGAAATGAATGCTCTGTCATGGGAACATGGCAAAACTTCTCCATAACTCATTCCTATGTTTCTGAATTTTTTTTCTGTATTCTATATTGCAATTTCTTTTTATATAATATATTATTTAAACATGGGGAACACTAAGAATATAGGAGACTTTCTAACAAAAATGTTTTCCATTTAACACTATAGCATTATTTACAAGGAAGTTTTTAATTTAAAAAAATGGAATTTTGGATTTTAGCAGGCATGTGCTTCTTCAATCAACTTCCTTTTTGTCATCATATTAATTAATCTTTAAATGGAAAGTACTATCTCCTTAATGAGGTTTTCATTCACTGGTTTCTTTCTGGGTACGTTTTAGTGAAGACACAGATAAACTTGAGTACATACAATTCAAGGTGTCCAGAATGACAAATGCTGAGAAATTATATTTTAAAGAGTGGATAAAAAGAGGAATATTTAGCTGGATAACAAATAACAATAACAACAAAAAGAAGAAAAGGAGGAACAGAGAACATGATCTAAAGTTTTAAATATCTGGGAACTTTTCAATATGAACCAAGACTTGATGGTTGCTTTCACATATACAAAAATGGGCATCTTTAATCAAAATTACAGTTTACACAATGAGCAATAGAATGGGTATAATAGATGCTAGTTGATTAATTTTGCCATTTCCACTTTCATAATATCTTTTGTGTTTGGCTTGCTATGCACACATTAAAAAGAGAAAAAAGGAGAAGAGAGGAGAGAACAAGAAAAAAGAGGAAAGAAGAGCAAAAAGAAGAAAGGAGAGGAGAGGAGAGAAGAGGAGAGGAGAGGAAAGGAGAGGAGAGGAGAGGAGAGGAGAGGAGAGGAGAGGAGAGGAGAGGAGAGGAGAGGAGAATTGGAGAGGAGAGGAGAGGAGAGGAGAGGAGAATTGGAGAGGAGAGAAGAGAAGTGGAGAGGAGAGAAGTGGAAAGGAGAGGAGAACTGGAGAGAAGTAGAGAGGATAGAAAAGGAAAGAACTTCAGAAGAAAGACAAGAAAAGGAAAAGAGAAGAAAGGAAAGTAAGAAGGGGAAAGGCACTGAGAGATCAAAGGATTTGCCCAGAATTACTCAGTTAGTAATTATCAGAGGGAGGATTTCAATTCAGATCTTCCTGACTTCAGGACCAGCTCTCTGTCCACTGAATGTCTCCCTCTTTAATGGATGAAGAAACAGAAGCTTAGAAATTAGAAGTGACACTTTTCTGTGGTCACATCAGAAATGGATTTTGAACTAATTGAGGTACACTACCTTCCAGCTACCAGAAAATTTAAACTGACCACTGACTAATTATTTCTTCAGCTGTTATTTAAACTCTGACTTATCTTATTATCTCTCGCTCATTAAGGACAAAGAGACTTTGATGCAATTCTGGATTAATTCTAATGTATTTTTAACCTATCCAGGAACTACTCTGAACTCTGACAGTTGAACCATTTGAAAGTGATCCAAAAAATAAGAAGAGAAAATTTGAAGGTTTTAAAAAGCTTTTTTCACATTTGAAGTAAAACTAAGCAAATATGCTCCAAAATTCATCTTTAGTTTGAACTATGGAGAAATTGGTGAGTGCCATGACTCAAAGCCATACAGAACCATCATGTGGCTTGACATTTTTAAAAGAAAATTTGAATTCTTACTGACTTAATTCATTCAGTTTCTATTTCCAGACTTTTGACTTGGAAGATGTCCTCGGATCATTTATAAAATCCTCAGTTTTCATATGAGGAAACTGAGGACCAAGAGGAAATTAACTTGTCTTTTAGTCAATAGCAGATCCCAAATACTCCAAATACTTTCTCTTTGAATATTTCTCTTTGAAACTCCAAACTACTTGTTGAGCAAAACATTTTTCTATCTTAGAAATTATGATTATTTGTGATATATGATAGGATAGTAAATGAGAAATTGGTACATCCCAAAAAATCTGGGATATATGATATTCATATTTAAAGATAGAAAATAAAAGGCTCCTGGTAGGTATTGAAAGAAAGAAGCATAGGAGAATTTATGAATTTTAATCCACAGATTAATTGAAAGCATGATGAACTTTCAATCATGAGAAAAAATGAGTTGGAATCCTGTTTCTGACAGTTACTAGCTATGTGACCATATGTAAGTTACTATTTTTCTGAATGTGCATGATAATATCTGGTATACTTATCTCACATGTTTCTGTGATAATTAAATGAGAAATTGTATATGTAAGAATTAGAATTTACTGTGGGGCTAAAGAGTCTGAAGAGCTATACTCTCTTCTATCAACAGAGTATATATACTATTGTACCTTCACTTGAAGAACCATGATTTTGGTTCTTGAAAAGCTATTGTTATTGTTATTTGTGCTTCATTGGCAAAGAGGACCATGATATCAGGGAAAGATACCATGATATGAAGTGAATTGGATTTAATTGAGAGAGAGATGTGCAAAGTCACCTGTCTCACTTTCCCCTCTAGAGCCTTCTGGATTCATTGACCAAATACAGATCAGAAGGACTGGAGATGGCCCTGGATACAGTGGGAAAACTTATTTTTTTAAGCTGTCTTTAACAAGTCTCCATTTGAGTGAGGCTGTATACATTCAATAATTAAATCTAGGTAGCAAATGAGGGCAAAGAATCTTCTCTTTCATCTAGCCCAAAAACAAACAAATAAATAAATAGATAGATAGATAGATTAATTAAAAATAAATAAATGAATTAAGGAATGAATGAATCTGAGAGAACCCTTCAGGTTTCTGGCCAAATCAGAAATAATTTATATTTACATTCAATTTGAGTCAATCAGGATCCAAAAGATGACCAAAAGGGATTTAGCCTAGAACCTTTTAGTAGCCAATTAGAATCAGATTGGTTTGGAATTAAAGCATAGTCCTTGAGAAAGAAATCTAGTCAGAATTGAGGCTATTTTTTTAAATCTCTGATTCTTTTTGCCAGAGCTCCACAGAGAAAGAAAATGTCTGAAGCTTAAGTTTTGACACATATCTAGGGTTTATGACAAGTAGATCATTCAATATCTTAGAGGCAGGCACAGGAAAGGTATCTAAAAAAAATCTACAAATATGAATTGATTAAAAAACTTACATAAGCAGTCAGTAACAACAGTTAAACTCTCCCAAGATATTGATGTAGTTTGTAGGACAGTTGAATAGAAATTTTATATTTCATCTCAGTTATGCATTTTTCCAAGCAAATTCCTCCATATCAATATTTTCTGGCAAGCCAGAATGGCTGATGAACTCCTCTCCCTATTTCTACCACCTCCCTGTCCCCACCACTACTCCACATGCCCATCTTATATTTCTATCATTTTTTGATGCAAAAACTTCTAGTAGGCTACAGCCAAGACAATCCAGTTCTCTTGATATCTCAAATCCAAAAGATTACCTCATGGGGGGGACCTGTTCTTTTCACCAGTCCTAAGGGTAAATTATAATCCATTAGACTGTGAGCTCCTTGAGACCAGAGATTCTCTTTCTCACAACTTCTTTCCTAATGAATAATCTGAAAATTAGCATTTGTTATTTGTTTTAATGTATTATCTCAAAGTACCTGGTACATAATAGACATTTCATTAATGCTTATTGACTATCCTTTACTCAATGAAGGAACCTAGAATATATTGAGTCTTTAGAGGGGTGAGGAGGATACAATAGACTTATGGTTTAAATGGAAGGGAGAAAATACAGGTGAGAAAATATTCTATACCAACTTCATAAAGGCATTACAGGACAGCTATAGAACTGGATCTGTGGTAATACAGTGGGTAGAACACTGAACTTGGAATCAGGAAGACTCATTTTCAGAGTTCAAGACCGGTCTCAGGCATTTATTAATTGTGTGAGTCTGGGCAAGTCACTAAACCTTGGATTTTTTTCTCAGTTTCTTGGTAAAGTAAGTTGGAGAAGAAAATTGTAGACTATTCCAATACCTTGGTCAAGAAACCTCAAATGGAATCATGAAGAGTTGAAAATGATTGAACAACAAAACTTACTTTCATCAAGGCAGATAATACTATCTTTCAATCATAAATTATGCCATTGGAATCCCTCTAATCTAATATAACCTATTAAATAAAGCTTCCTTCTACATCCTAGTTATATTCTTCTATGTGTAATCATGTCAGAAAAGTGTGAGTTCACCACTTAATAAGTGTTGTATTATTTATTTTTAGTCATGTCCTATTCCTAGTTACCCCATTTTGGCTTCCCTTGACCAAAAGACTGGGGTGATTAGTCATTTTCTTCTCCAACTCATTTTATAAATGAGAAACTGAGGCAAACTGATTAAGCTACTTGACCAGAGTACCTAGCTAATAAGTGTCTGAAGCTAGATTTGGAATTAAGGAAAATAAAATTTCCTAACTTCCTGACTTTAGGTCCAGCACTCTATCCACTGCCATACCTACATTTCTAGCTAATATGGCTTTAAAAAAAAAGATAAATAAAAGAGGTGACTTTTTTTTTCTTAAGTAGGTTTTTTTTATTCTTATGTCCTAAGGAAACATCAGGCTTTCTTTTATATTGCATAACTTTTTTCAGAAACATGTTCATGGAGAATTTGACCTGTCAGCCAGTAAGTTCATTGAAAATTTTCTTGGCCTATGGCTGTTTTTGTAGCAATAAACACTTATTCCATTCCATGAATTAGTAAAAATTTGCTTTCATGAGGGTTTTGCACATTTCACAGGCAAAAAGCCAGTGTAAGAATTGCCTAGATTTTGAAAGCTCAAAGAAAACAATATCAGAAACACTTTGTAAGTTATCTTCTAGTCAATTTGGAAATAATTGTACCACAAGGGACCACAAGGGACTTAAGGAGAAATTTTTGTCCCAGTTAATTGTCCTCTTTGTCTATCTCTGTTTCATCTCTTTCTGTCTCTAGCTCTCTTTCTCTCAAAGAAATTATTGTCCTCCTCTTTATTTCCTAGAGTAAGATTTTTTAGGTTTACCTAGGGTGAAAAAACTGACAAAACTATTTTTGGTTTTGGTGTGATTGGGGATGTGACATCCCCTCTCTCAGATGCACTTTTTTTCATCTGCAAAATAGCAATACTAATAGTTTCACTACCTTCTCATAAGACAGCTCTTAAAAATCACATAAGGAAGAAGAATGTATTTAAAATTAAATAGCTATAAAATGTGAGTGACTAATGATTTTATTATATAGAATACTTTGAAAGGAATATGAATTTAACAAAATGGGACCATCATTCCAACTATGGAGGATCCATTTGTCCATTTTAAACTACAATATTTTGGCCAATCTTTTCATATGCTTTCCATAATTACATAATGTGATGATGTCGTTCTTCTAGGTCAAAAAGATTTAGCTTATTTGCCTAAACTTTAATAAATACTGCAGTATGATTTGTTGCCTTTTTAATCTTGTATATTTTAAAATCTGTGTATTCACTTTAAAATATTATTTTTAGAAGAGGTTTTGAAGTTTCTCCAGACTTCCAAAGGGTTCTATTATATAAAACAAATGAAGGACCCTCACTACTGGGTTGAGGATTCTTCTGCCACTCAAATGCCCTATTCCCAAATTCTTATAAAAATCTCTAATCTTTCTATCAGAAAAAGATCTCTAATCTTTCTATCTATCTCTTAGAACAATGAAGGATATTAACCCTAACCATAATACTCAGATAGTACTAAAATGGAATAATGACTCAAATAATGTACCCATTTGAGAATATGCCTGTTGTCAAAGATTTTCTGGTCTTTGAAGGAAAAGACAAATCCTACTGCACCAATGCTCCCCCAAATAGATGGGGGTTTCAAAAAGAAAACATTAACAGTGCCTGGTTCTGATTTTGGTTCGAGGTGTCAGCAGTGATTGTAGGTGATTCGTTATTTCCACTTCCTCCACCAATCTCTTGCCTATCCTCATCTACTCACTCATGTAGTTAATAGGTTGAAATTATAAAGAAATTGGCAGGCATTTCTAATAAGATCAGGGGTGAAACAAGGATGCCCTATTATTTAATACTGTTGTAGAAATACCAGCTATAGAAATAACATAAGAAAAAGAAACTGAAGAAATTAGAATTGGCAATGAGAAAAATCAAACTCTTCACAGATGGTAGGATGATTAGAGAATCCTAGAAAACCTACTAAAGTAGTTGAAATAATTAACAGCAAAATTGTGAAGTACAAAATAAAATCACATAAATCATTAATATTTCTATTTATTAAAAAAAACAGAAGAAAGATATAAATAGAGAAAGTCCATTTAAAGTAACTACAGACAATTTAAAATATTTAGGATTCTACCTTCCAAGAGAAACCCAGAAATTATGAACATAATTATAAAATTCTTTTCACACAAATAAAGTCAAATTTAAAGAACTAGAGAAATGTTCATTGTCCATGACTAGCTGTGTCAATGTAATAAAAGTGACATTTATAACTAAATTTATTATCATTCAATGCAATGTCAATTGTACACATACACATATACATGTACATACACACATATATGTCATATATAGTATATATGTATATGTATATAAAGTATATTATAGTTAAGAAAAAAATAACAAAATTTACCTACAAGAACAAATGGTCAAAAATGTCAAAGGAATCAATGAAAAAAATTCTGAATAAAAGTGAATTAGCAGTACCAGATTTTAACTGTATTATTACAAAGTGGCAATAAAAACAATCTAACACTGGCTAAGAAATAAAGTAGGATCAGTGGAATATGATACATTATAATAAATAACCATAGTAATCTAGTGTTTGATAAAACCAAAGATTCACAAACTTGGGTAAAGTTTCACATTTAACAAAAATTGCTGAGGAAATTGGAAAATAATTTGGCAGAAATTAAGCATTTTTTAAAACTATTTGGGATTTTTTCTCTCTGTGTTTCCTTTTGCTATATTGCTAATGTGGAAATGTTTTGAATGACTCCACATATATAATCTCTATCAAATTGCTTACCTTTCAAGAAGGGTCAGAGGAGGAAGGGATAGAATTTGTGAGTCAAAATATTTTCAAAAATTATTTTTTAAAAATTTGTATAGTTGTTATAAAATTGTAAAGTTGTATAGCTGAGGAAAAAAAAGAATAATTTGATGTTTAAAACAAGATTGGCAGGAAAGTGTGCAAATTTGTCTGTCTTAAAGATATAAACATCTGACTAGAAAGGGCTGATGTTATTCCTTACCCTTCTGCTAAACATGAGGTGCTAAGTTTGGCAAAACTTTCTAATGTTTTGTTTGTTTATTTTAAATAAATATTTAGTGCTAAATTAACCTTTGATTCCAGTTTTCATCAAACGGATCTTATCACTGATTTAAAAGTGTCCTTTTCTGTCCTCTATTACCCAGAATTATAAAATGATAGATTTTTTTCTTCTTCCTGAATTCTTTTGTATTTAATATTGTTTTGGAGGGGAAGAATGCCTTCTAAGTCAAATATGTACTGCTTAGCATACATTTAAGCAGAAATATAGAGAATACACACACACACACACACACACACACACACACACACACACATATAATACCATCCCCCAAACTCAAACATACAAACACATCTAAAAAAGATTTTTAACATCAATTAAAAAACAAAAACATTAAAAACTCATTTGGGAACTTCCTGCCTTTTGATCACTCAACTTTTATTTGCCAAGCTGTACTCCCACTCTCGCTGCCCAAGAATGAACTTTTCACTTTTCTTCTGGCCCCTTGCCTGTTTACTTATCTTTTTAGGCCAGCAAATTTATTTGCTTGAACTTAGATTTAAACTCTGGGTTCTCAGCTTGAGATTGGTCTGCCTATTACTTTTATGGACTTCCCACTTAAAAGTTAAAACAATCTAAATGTCCTGAATATGAGGTAAACTGGAGCTCATGGCCATTCTGAGTAGTATCCACCCCTACCCTTTTCCTTTTATGTATTTCTAAGGTAGAGTGCTCTAATGAGACCATCAAAAACTGAAGATTCAAGAGACTAAAAGACAATGACCTAGAAGTATAAATGTCAGAATCCTAGTGTTAACTCAATGGAATTGACAGAAACAATGCTTATTGGTTCACACATTAGAGCAAATCCTTACAAAGTGTTAAGTCATTAGAGTTGATAGAAATAATGCTTAAGTTAACACCTTTGATAGTTCACCCATTAGCTCACACATTGGAGTTCACAACAAGTTCAGGAGATTCACAAGTCAGAAACCCACAATCCTCCTCTCTCGCAGGAAGAGTAAACCTTTGGGTTCACACCTTTAAGAGATCACATATAAGAAGCTCTTAGAGCTTCAGTCAGTCAGTCAGTGGAGGAGACTGAGTTGGAGTTGAGCGAGAGGCAGAAGTTGGAAGAGCCAAAAGACAAGCTGCACATGTAAAATAGATATGCCCTTCCTTAGAAAGAAGGAAGCAGGGTTTGAATACCCTGACTGCATATGAAGAGTTCAGAAGGAAAATGAATCTACCACAATGCCATAAAATTTATTAATAACTTTGCCACTACCAATTTCACTATGACTCCATAAGGAGAATTAGAGAAGAAAATGATCAAATTGGAGCTACTCATCATAAAACCACAAAAGTGGCTTAATTAAATAAAGGGGTTTTGTGTGAGAAATAATTTATCCAAATGAGAGGCAGAACCATTGAGTTAAGGCCCAGAGAGAAGACCCTTTCTGCCATACTAAGCTCATGATTGGTGCTGTAGTCACAAATTTGGCTGGGCAGTATTGTAAGCAACTTCAGCAAAAATGTTACCATTCTTTTTTGTTTGCTTTTTTGTTTAACCAGCAGAACTATTAGCCCTCCCAGAAAGGCCAGATGAGGACATTTGAAGCTCAAAGAGAATTAGGCATTCATTATAGATACTACACATTCTCAATGTTATAAATGGTTCTCCACATAACCTAACAGGCAAATGACACATTTACAAACAAGTATAATTCAAAGTAGATTGTGAAGCAAATCAAAAATTCAGCTAAATTCATTCACTTTCCAGTTTTGTTCAACTTTTCATGACCCCATTTTGAGTTGTCTTGGCAAAGATATTAGTGGTTTACTTCCCAAACTCATTTTAATGATGAGGAAACTGAGGGGGATTAAGTAACTTGCTGATGGTCACAAAACTAATAAGTATCTGAAACCAGATTTGAATTCAGAAAGAGGTGACTTCTTGACTCTAGGACAAAAACTCTATCCATTGTACTATTAAATTGCCCTCTCAGATAAAATTACTCTAAGAAAATTTGAGTGCAGAAAGGTATCTTAAAGTTGAGAATGTGGAGAAAAATTTTATGGAAGAGACAGTCTCTCAGCTGAGCTTTGAAGGAAAAGAAAGTTTCTGAGAATTCTAGACTTGACCCTACTGGAAGGGACATGCAAGAACAATTGTTTCAAACTCATTTTGCCAAATAAATGAAAATATTGAGAGATTGGATTATATGTAAAATATGCCCTTTATCTGTTCAGATAAATCCTTGGTATCATTTGATTCCTTAAGATATATCTCTGTAGGGGTAACCAATCCACTGATGTATTTATCATTTGGAATGATCCCTTGGGGTTTCACAGACTCATAATAGAGCAAAAATGAATAGAACCTCCCCAAAAAACTCTGAACTCCTCCTGGGCCTTAGTCTCACCAAAGTCTGTTTTCATTGATTTGTACATCAGTGATTCTATATTTTTTCTAAGTTCTCTCTGATTAAGTGAGTTACATTTCCAGGCTCTCAAAATTGTAGCAGTATATATGGTACAGTGGAAAGAGTAAAGAATTTGCTGTTAGAGGAGGCAAGATCAAATGATAGTTCTGCTATTTAACTATTGATATGACCTTAGCCAATGCCCTTAACCTCTATCAAATTTATATATGTTTTCATCTTTTACTCTTAAGTTCATATGATGTTTTATTTACAAGGGTAATGTGGCTACTCTATATTCATATAAGTCAACTTCCCTGACTTTTTGAAAGTGTTCCCATTTAGTAGTCATGTTTTAAAAAAAAAACATAAAATACCTCTAAGTATCAAGTCAAAAAGGTATTTCTTATCCAATATTTCTTTGAAATGTATGTCTGTGAAAGTAATAATTGAAGCTGGGTTGGAGGGTTCAAATAAAAGTGGAAAAATACATACACAAGTGAGTCATTTTCATTTCTGGCTTTTTATGTCAATGATGATCTGATGGTGATAAATACATGTCTTCAGCTATGCAATTATCATTAAGTTCAGGCTATGATGACTCATGGTCTCTGTTGTTCTTTCTCACATGCATATAAATATTTATTCTCATAAAATAGTTTTTCTTTTTTAAAAAACCTTCAGGATGAGAAAATATACTTCCTGTTCTTTTGTAAAGACAATGAACTATGATATGGAAAGTTATATATCTGACAAGATTGATTCTGTGCTGATAAGTACTATTGAAATATAAATAATTTATATAATTCTAACCACCAAGCCAAAGGCACACATATATAATATGTAGACTTATGCATATGTTTAAATTTATATATCATTTACAATATGTACATAGACATGTACATATATTGTTCCATTCAAATAATTATAAGTTTCTGCTTCTTACATAAGATGTTTCCTTTGTTCTGCCATGATGGGTTCATTTCTCTATCATAAAAAAGAGCAGAGAATTCAAAGATACCCAAAACTTTAATATCAACACACTCTAGGGGGAAAATAAAAGTCACTCAGAAAGTATAATTAACAGCATAATATCTAATCTCAAACCCCTAATTACCATTTGCCTTTGGATGGTTTTCTAAGTCTCAGACTTCAAGAAGTTCAACAATATGAACCAACATAGGATGCTACTTGGGATAGCATATACTATACAGGGGGAATTGATTCACAAGGAAAAACCTCCCAGACACATCAAGACACCCAAGTGCATTCATCTCTTTTGATGTCTTTAGTCTTATGTTTCCCTCTTAACTATAAAAACGTCCACATATACAGGTTTTTAAAAACTTGTCTTAAATGTCAAGAAATTAAAATTCTTCCATTTTTTAGATACTAGATTGGAACAACATGGGATAGAAGTTGATGACTCCTCAGGGCTAATAACTGCTGAAGTTTCCCTATGGCTCAGTTGCCCTTTCTTTCCTTACTCTTCAAAGACTAGGGGATTTTATATACTGGGATTACCTAATATGAAAGCTCTCAACTTTCCTTAATGAGAAGTACTTTCCCCAGAAAAGAAGTGATAACTTGGTAAAGTTTAGCAATAAATTGGTAACTTAATAGATGATAAATGATACTTCAATAGATAAGATTTAGGGAGATCTTAAGTGATCAAAGGAAACATCTCTTGGGCTTTTTGCCTATTCTGAAAAATTTATTAGGCCACACAATGGAAGGACAGACAGATAGATAGAAGACAACCACAGAAACATAAAATTTATTGACTACCAGGATAACTAAGTTTCACAATGAATAGAGTAATGAGCCAGGAGTCAGGAAGACCTGAGTTCAAATTCAGATACTTACCAGCACAGCAAGTAACTTGTCTGTTTGCCTCAGTTTTCTCATTTGGAACATGATCTAGAGAAGGAAATGGCAAATCATTCTAATATTTCCATTATGAAAACCCTCAAAACAGGTTGTACATGACTGAAAATGATGAACCAAAAAATAACAAATTATATTCTAGGCATAAAGCCAAATGCACTGAGGGTACAAATACAAACCAGACAGTCCCTATCCTCAAGGATCTTAGGCTCTATTGAAAGAAGACTATAAATATATATATATATATATATATATATATATATATATATATATATATATAGGAAATCTGACAAGGGAGAGGAAAGGAAAAAGAAGGGAGAATGCTGATATGTATATATCAGATATTTTATATATATATATATATATATATATATATATAAACATATACATAAACACAGAGGAAGCATTTGTGTACATGTTTGTACATATTAATTTGTGTTTGTGTGTATATATGTGTTTTTTTAACTAATTTCCCTGAGCCTTATATAAAGATATCTATCTATATGTATATGTGTATAATTGGATAGATGGGTGTAATTATACATGTGTGTATATCATTTATATATACATATATGTGTGTATATATATATATGTGTATATATATATATATATATATATATATATATGTAATTCTAGTAAGTTTTACTTTCAGAATAACTGGTTTATGTACCTGAAAAGAACAAATCATTTATATTAGGCTATTTTCTGTTTTACTAGAAATAATAACTAGCATTTATAAGTATATTATTTACATTTTATCATTTTATCATAACAATAGCTCTATATGGCAGTTGCTATTATTCTACCTTTTTCTACTTTTATTCCACCTTTTCTGCTGAGGAAAATGAGGTAATAATTTGTCCAGGGTCAACTATTTATAAATTGTTGGAGGCAAGACTTGAAACTCCTGTTTCCAACTATACTATGCCACCTGAAAGGGATAGTTTTTTCTTGTAAATTATTTGACAGATTTTCCCTAAAGTTTGTCTACAACCAGGAAGGGCAAAGGGTATGAACATGAAAAATATTTTTAAAAAATAACACAAACTTCTCCAAAATGTTTCCAAGAGATGTGGGTGAAGGTTAGAGTAGCTTCTCATTTTCCTCCCAGATGATTCACTTATTCCTCATTTGACAGAGGCATTGTAATAACATAGTCCTTCCTGGTTTAATTTTTTTTTCTTACAACTATTTTGATTTTCAAAAATCTCAGCCAAAATCTCTGTAACAAATTTACCCCAACATAACATTCTCATAGATGATATTCTAAAAAGTCAGGCCAAAACAAAATTTTATAAAGTCACTGGTCTGTGTTCCCACACCCAGTTGAATAAAAAGCCCGGGAATGTTGTTTTAAGACTGTGCTGCTTGAAATATAGTTGAAGAAACTGGGAATGATTCACCTCAAGATGATAAGGCCTAGAATCCATGGCAGCTGCCTTCAAATTTTTAAAGGAATAAAACATAGAAAATATTTTTTTTTTCTTTCTGTGTTGCTTGTGGGAGACAGTCCTAGAATCAAAACACTTCATGGGTAAAACACTTCAGCTAAATATTTTTAAATAAAACAATCTTCTAATATAAAAAGTAGAGGAGAAAAGATTTGCAATCCAGAAGTCCTGTGTTCTAAACCACACTTTGCCTATCCTCTACAATTCTTGTTAGAAGAAAATGAAATATTAAACAAAAAAGTATTAGAAAACAGTTATGTGCTTATGGATCCTCTGTCAACATATTTAAGTTTGGAACTGTCTAAATTTATTACTCTGGAGCAAAATCGCCATTGCCTTGCCCTAGTTAAGAATAGACAAAAATGTACATTCAATATGTTCTTGTATAATCAAAGATTAAAGCATGTGAGTGATTTTTTTTAAAGAAAGCATGAAATAGAAATAAATCAATGCACATTTTTCACTATAATTATTACAATTATCAAGAAGATGTTGCTGTTTAAAGCAATTTTCCAACTATCTGGAAAATTGATTTCTATCAAATATATCATTTGTATTTCAGATAAATGCACATACACACATACAGCACTATTAACATGATAAAGTTTCATAAAACCTGATAAGTATACGAAGAATTATATTTAAACAGCCCAAACATAAATATTAATAAATAAGAAACATCATTCTGATAATTCCCTTATTGTATCTAACATTCAAAATGGCACTAGTTTAAATACTTTTCTTGAATTTGATTATAACTGAAAGCCCATGCATTATCTCTGTGGAGTGCACCTTTTCCTCTCTCTTTAATGCCTGCAGTAGTTTATTACTATTTATGGAGCTTTTGCCCCTTCTTTTTTTTAATTCCAATTTCTTTTCCACTGCTGCCAAAACATTTTTCCTTAAGCACAGATCTTCCTACAAGATCCCCAACTTAAAAAAAATATAATAAACTCTAGTTTTCTTCTGTTAACAATTATTGTTTTAATAAACACACACACACACACACACACACACACACACATAAACGCACTTCTCTTTTGGCTTTTAAAGTTCATAATCTGGGCTCCAAATTTTATTTCTAGCTTCACGAAACATTATTCTTGCTTTTTCACTACTGGAACTTGCCAAACTGGATTTCTTGAAACTCCTCGCACAAGGTCCACCATCTCTAATTTCTGTCCCCTTGCACTGATTGATCTTCATTATCTAAATTAAATTCCTTCCTTATCCCTCAGCATCATAAAATACTTCTTTCCTGTAAGATACAGCATGAGTACTGCTATGTGCATGAAGTATTTTCTGATCACCCAACTGTCAATTCCTGTCCTCAAAATGGATCCTGTAAGTGCAACATTTTTTTATTACTTCATATTTATTCTGATTGGTTGTTGTTCTTTAGGCTCAAAGAGGACCAAAATGATGGAACTATGTTACTGCTAAGTTACAGTGTGTCTGACAGTGGCTGATCAGACCAATATGAGCTCAATATATTCTAATATGCCTAGAACCTGGACAAAACTACTTGTGGCTTTCTGAATATAGTGAGCTCTGTAGGATACAATCCCAACAAAATAGTCAAAGGGGAGTTCATACTGCAATCACCTGTGACCTACTAACAGGTGTAGGTCCTTATGCAGATGTCGCAGTACAAATTAATTATTCTATAGCAACATATCGGCAAATTGCTGCTAATGCTATCAAAGCATGGGTTTCTCTCCACAATAAAGATGAAAAGGGTGGGGCCTTCACAAAAATAACACAAGGGCCAAATGAATCCTTTGCTGACTTTGTGGGACGTTTGCACACCGCTATCACAAGAACAAATGGAGAAAATCCAATAACAGACATTTTGATAAGGCAACTTGCTAAGGAAAATGCTAATGAGGTTTGCAGAAGAATTATACTAGGACTGCACAAGGATGCTCCTTTAGAGGAGATCATAAGACTCTGTGCCGCAGGGGGCACAGATGCCTTTTATACCCAGGCTATGGTGCAGATTTCCCAAAATCCAAACATGGGAAGACAGAGTCCCTCTTGGCAAGGGACTTCCAGAGAGACTCGTAGATGCTTTCAGTGTGGAAAAGTAGAACATCTGAAAGTTCAATGTTGGTATAGAGATAATATGGGAAAACAAGGTGGGAGAACAAGACCCAATACCCCATGTCCAAAATGCAACAGAGGCTTCCATTGGGCCTCAGAATGTAGACAGATTTAGGGAAACGGGATGAGGGGCCCAGCCCCAGGGCCCAAGGCAAAAAACACTTGGGGCATGATGGCAACCAATGGTGCACCCAGAGAGTGCCTAGAAGTCCAGTACCCAGACATGACCAATCAGCCAGAAAGCCATATGATGGGAGAAGGGGATTACACAGTCAACCAGCCGGGAAGCAACCTGATGGCAGAAGGGAATTACAATTGGGGAGAATAGAGCTGTATGCAGCTGGGACAACTGAGATACCCCCTGGAGAGGTGAAATCTATTCCTCTCCAGCCTATGGATCCCCTACCTCCAGGCACAGTAGGCTTGACCATTTCACCTCCTTTTTGTATGTACAAAACAGTATCCATCCACACACTGATATGGGAAACTGGGGAATGTGTAGATAATATCCCAGTCACTAATACAGGTAGACAATGTATCACCCAGGAGAAGTAGTAGCACCAAGTTTACTCATACAGAATCCTAATAAGCAACCTGGTGATAGTCACCCAGATTCTGACTCCAGACCACAAAATCCAGGAATATACTGGATAGCAGCTGTAACAGCTGACCGACCTATGCTCACGATCTATATAAATGGCCTACCATTGGAAGGATTGGTAGACACAGGTGCAGATCGTACAGTTATTAGAGGTGCCAATTGGCCCAGTCACTGGCCAAAGATTAAAGCAGACACCTATATGTCTGGAATAGGAGGATCAATAGCAGCTGAAGTTAGTGCTGCCCCTATGAGATGGACTTTTGAAGGCAAAACAGGAGTTTTTACTTCTTTTATAGTTGAAAAACTCCCCATCAATCTGTGGGGAAGAGACGTTTTACAACAATTAGGGTTAAAAATGAATACTTCGGTTTTTTAAGCAGGGCTGCTGTTAAAGGCCTGCCAACACTTTCACCTGTTCCTATCCAATGGAAAACTGATACACCAGTGTGGATAGAACAGTGGCCCTTAGGTAGCAATAAAATTCAGACCTTATTAGATATAGTACAGGAGCAGCTTGAACAAGGACATTTACAACCTTCTCTAAGTCCTTGGAATTCCCCAGTGTTCGTTGTGAAAAAGAAATCAGGAAAATGGAGGATGCTCACTGATTTAAGAAAAGTAAATGAACAGATGGAAACTATGGGAACTCTTCAGCCTGGACTTCCATCTCCTACTCAATTGCCTAGAGAGTGGCCTCTTTGGGTCATCGATATTAAGGATTGTTTCTATTCTATCCCTCTGGATAAGGAGGATATGAAAAGATTTGCCTTTTCAGTGCCCAGCGTTAACTTAGCTGGGCCTTATAAAAGATATGAATGGACAGTTTTGCCACAGGGAATGAAAAACAGCCCCACTATGTGTCAAATGTATGTTGCTGCTGCTCTTGCTCCAATAAGAAAAGCATTTCCAAAAGTTATGCTATTACATTATATGGATGATATATTGGGATGTGCACCTGAGGAACAAATGCTAGCAGCATGTCTACAAAAGACCATAGAAACACTAAGATACTACAAATTATATATAGCTGAAGAGAAAATTCAAAGACATGCTCCTTTTCAATATTTAGGATATGAAGTATACCCTAAGGTGCTTACAGTACAAAAACTGTCCTTAAGAAAAGAGAAGCTAAACACCTTAAATGATTTTCAGAAATTGGTAGGAGATATCCAATGGATGAGACCAGTGTTAGGCTTGACTACCTATCAGTTACAGCCATTATATGATATTTTAAGGGGAGACAGTGCTTTAAATTCACCACGCCAGCTTACAAAAGAAGCTCAAGAGGCTTTGAGAGAAGTTGAACTGGCTTTATCCAATGTGGTTGAAAGAGTCACTCAAAAACCCTTGGAAATATCAGTTTTTGCCACACAAGAGGCACCCACAGCAGTCCTTCATCAAGGAGACAGTGTGACAGAGTGGGTGAACCTCCCCGCACAAGCAGAACAAAGCTTAACTCCTTACCCAGTGCTTGTGGCTAGAATTTTATTAAAGGCCATTAAGCGAGCAGTACAATTATCTGGGGCAAGACCTGATAAGATATACACCTTTTACACCAATACACAAATTAATGTGTGTTGTGAGACCATCCCAGAGTGGCAAATTTTATTAGCCAGGGCTCCAAATTTTGCACATGGGTCTCCATTAAAGATAACCAGACTTTTACATAATTGGCGATGGATTCTTGAAGAAAAAGTTTCTAAAGTTCCTCTTAAAGGACCAACTATCTTTACAGATGCATCCAAACACAATATTTGTGCTGTATACTCTCATGACTTAACTATAAAGAGAGTAGTCAGAACTCCTTTTCAGTCCACTCAGCAGAAAAAATTATATGCAATCATGTTAGCTCTCACTTATTACCCAGGAGACATAAATATAATATCTGATTCAGCCTATTCAGTAGGTGTGGTACAAAGAATTGCCACAGCCCAAATAAAATTTGCAGCTTCTAATATCTATCAGCTCTTTAAGGAACTTCAGGAGCAAGTGAGAAAACATCCAGGTAAGATTTATATCTTGTATGTCCACTCACATAGTGGACTCACAGGCCCTATTTTTGATGGGAATTCAAAGGCAGATAGCCTTTTAACTATGTTAGCCAGTACACCTTTATTTCAGGAGGCCCAGGAATCCCATTCTAAATACCATCAGGCTTCTCGAGCTTTGCATTTACAATTTGGGATAACAAAAGAGGAAGCTAGGAGCATAGTAAAAAGCTGTACAGCTTGCCTTCCTTTCCACGCTCCTACACTGCCTCCAGGAAAGAACCCTCATGGTTTGAGACCCAATGAAATCTGGCAAATGGATGTGACCCATTATAAATCTTTTGGTCGTCTGTCTTATCCATGTTGTGGTAGACACCTTTTCAGGATTCACTTTTGCCACACCAGCAGCAAAAGAGACAGCCCGAGTGGTCACTGAATTCCTCATGCAAGCATTTGTCATTATAGGTGTGCCACAAGCAATAAAAACAGACAATGGTCCTGCATACACCTCCAAACATTTTGCACACTTTTGTGCACAGTATAAGATTTTACACACCACTGGCATACCCTTTAATCCTCAAGGACAGGCAATAGTAGAAAATAGAAACAGAGACATTAAGACGCTCCTCCAAAAACAAAAGAAAGGAGGAGCCACAGGTAACCCTAGAGAACTACTAAATCTAGCACTTTATACTATTAACTTCTTGATTTTTGACAAAGATGCACTGGCTCTGGCAGACAGGGTTTATAACCCACCGGAAGGGCAATGTCCAGTGCGAGCAGCTCCACTATCTTTAGATAATCGCCAGGTGATGTGGAGAGACCCAGAAAGTGGTGAATGGAAGGGACCAGATAGGCTAACTGCTTGGGGGAGAGGATTTGCTTGTATCTCTACAGGTGGAGAAGGAATTAGGTTGGGTGCCAACAAGCCATATTCACCTTGTCCATCACAGAGAGACGGAGCAGATCCTTGAAACGAAGGAGAAGACCCAAGAAACATCGGGTGGTTCTGTTGCTGATTGTGCTCACCATTGAAAGAGTGTGGCAGTTATGGCGTTTGACTCATGGACATAGAAAATCATTGGACTTCAAAACCCTCAGAAATCATTGGATTCTCTGAGACATTAGATTGTTGTAGGACTTTAAATCCCTCAGGAATCATTGGATTCTTTGAGACATAAGACTTGAAAGCCCTCAGGAATCATTGGATTTTCTGAGAAATGATAAGACTGTTACAGGACTTCAAAATCTGCTGAAATCATTGGATTCTCTAAGACATAAAAAGACCTTTGCTGGACTTCAAAAACTTGGGGGGGATCATTGGATTCCCTGATATGTGAAGCAATGGACAATAGATTGGTTTTGGACTATCTCTTGGCTAGTGAAGAGGTGTATGTGTGACTGCTGTTTACATACTCTCCTTCTAGGACTTCTGGCAATCTTTTACATCATAATGTTGATTTATATTGTTTGTTATACCGTTACTTGGGGTATAATTCATGTTTGTTACAACCACATCAAGCCTTCACTGACTGTGGGGAGAGTCATCACTAATAGCCTCTGTGTTGTTGCTATGTGCTTGTGTAATACCTCCCATGCTGATGGGTTTGTGCATAATAAGATTCTTCAACCCAGAAACCTGCTAGCAACCCCCACTTCCCTTTGGTGCTTTTCATCTCCCTTCCTGAGATGTCAGGGAGGGCGTGATTATCTCCTTTTAGTGCTTTCACCTCCCTTCCTGAGAAGTCAGGGGGGTCATGATCACCTCCTTTTTGGTGCTTTCACCTCCTTTCCTGAGAAATCAGGGAGGGTGTGATCACCTCCCCTTGGGGGCTCTGACCTCCCTGAGGAGTCAGGGATGGCATGATCACCTGTGTTTTAAAACAAAAGAAAGCGGGAGATGTAATGGGCTGAGGCTTGAGTTGATGCACTGAGGTCCCAAGCACATGAGGCTAAATAGTAATTGGACCATACTCTATTAATATATAAGCTTGGAGAAAGAATGGCCCCCGCCCACTCTTTGTGCAAGTCCTGATGTGTTGTATAGGAAATGACGATTTTGGTGGGTGGAGGCAGGGGAGTGGAAAAGGAAGAGGAAGGAGAGACTTTTAGGATTGCCATTGCCACGGTTTGCTCAGCTCACATCTCTCTCTGTTAGCTGGCTTCCTGTCGCAACTGCCCATATTGCTATCGCAATCTTTCTTGCCTACATTTGCTATGGCAATCTTTATTCACCTCTTCACTTCAATAAATATTGAAGATTTTTCCCTTAACCTGAATTCCTGACTCCGGCTGATTTTAAATACACGGTCATTACAGAGCTCTATGGAAATACTACTTGAGGGGAAATTTGCTACCTTCCCATGTTGAAAGAGAAAATTATCATCTCTGGACTTCATTTTTATCATTTATAAAATGAAAAAAAAAAAAAAACCTACATAGCATCATAAAATTGTAAGGAAGCCTATAGATCAACTTTTTCATTCAGAACCTCCTTACAGTATCCTTGATGCTAGGATACAACCTGATAAAAGGAAGTCACTGGTTAAACAGGTAATTCTGTTGTTGGAGAACTCTGGTGTCTGAAAGTTCTTTAATAGCTTAAAATGAAATTTTCTAAATCCCAGTTTTGTTTCCTGAAGGAAAGTACAATAAGTTTATTTATTTATTTTTTCCTGACAATCCTTCAGATATTTGAGAATCATAGTCCCTTGGTCTTTGTTTTTCATCTTAGTTCCATTAAAATTGCTTTATAAGACATGAAATCTCCATCAGGATTTTCAGCTTGGAAAATTCCAAAATCTTTTGTTGTTGTTGTTGTTTAATGTGGTATAAATAATTAAACAAAATATTCTTGCTATTGTTGGAGCATCACAGAGCATATTGTGACTACTGCTTTCTTTGATCTGTGATAATAAGAATCATAATTATAATAGGCATTATATAGTATTTGAATGTTTGCAAAGTACTTCACATACATAGTTCAATATGGTACAAGCTTTTCCAGTAATTTTATAGCTCTATTGGTTCATATTAAGTTTGTGGTCAACCAAAAGCCCCAAATCATTCACATGTGAACTACTGCCAAACCATCTCTTTCCCAGTTACAATAGATATTTTAAATCCAAATAGAAAGCTTTGCATTTGTCCTTTTAAAATTATACATTAGCAATTTGGAACCAGTTTTCAAGTTTGTCAAGATTTTTCCAAATCTTGAATATGCTACATATTTCATTGACTAGACCCCTCAATTGTAGATCATCTGTAGATGGCATATGTACTTTATGTCTTCATCAAAGTGATTAATCAAGCAGCATTGTCAGTACATTAGATGTAATATCTCAGAGTTGCTCTAATTTGCATTTCTCTAATTATTAGTGATGCAGAACACTTGTTTTTTTTTTTCTTTTGAAAACTGCCTTTCCATATAATTTTATCATTTATCATTTGAGGAATCACTCATCTTTATAAAGTTGGCTAACCCCCTTCTATATATGATAAATATGATCTTTAGAAGAGAGATTTGCTATAATTTACTACTCAGTTTTTAGATTTTTTTTCTAGTTTTGGTTGCACTGGTTGTGTTTGTGCAAAAAATATTTGCAATTTAATTTAATCAAATTTATTCAATCTACCTCCTATAATTTTCTTCCATTTCTTGTTTGGTCTTAAATTCTTCTCTTACCCACACATCTGACATGTAATTTTATGCTTTATGTCTAAACCATGAGCTCATCATTTTGAACTCATCTTGATTTTTGGTGTAATGTGTTGATCTGTATCAGTTCTGCCAAACTGTACTCTAGTTTTCTAAGCAGCTTTTGTTAAATGGTGAGTTCTTATTCAAAGAACTTAGATCTTTAGGTTTATCAAATACTAAGTTACTGTGATAATTTACTCTAGTAATATTGTGTACCTACTCTATCCCATTGATAAACCATTCTGTTTTTTATCCAGTACTAAATTGTTTTGATGATTACCACTTTGTAGTATACTTTAAGATCTAGTACGAATAGGCACACTTTATTCATTTTTATGAGTTTGCTTGATGAGCTTTACAATTTGCTCCTCTAGATGAATCTTATCAATCTCTTTTTTTAGCTCTGTAAAATAATTATTTTGTCATGTGATCAACATGGAATTAAATAAGTTAATTAATTTAGGTAAGATTGCCATTTTTCTTATGTTGGCCAGCCTGCTTATAAGCAATTAACATTTTTCTAATTGTTTAGAATGGTCTGTATTTGTATGAAAAGTGTTTTGCTATTGTATTCTTGTAGTTTCTTGGTTTGCCTTGGAGAGTAGATTGTCAAGATTTTTAGCATCGACAATTATTTTAAATGAAATTTCTCTTGCTATCTCTTTCATCCAGTTTTTTTGTTGGTGATATATAAAAATGATTATCTTATATACTGCAATTTTGCTAAAGTTATTATTTTGAATATTTTAAAAGTTGATTTTCTAGGTTTTCTAAGTTTACCATCAGATTATCTGCAAAGAGTGATCCTTTTTTATCTCAAAATAACTCTGAAAACAAAGTAATGTAAACTGTTAATCATCATGTGGGAGAATGTTGCTATTCACTAATGATAAAAATATAAGGAAAAACAATCCAAATAATTCTGAAATTATGGAAAATGAGGATAATCAGTGTCATAGGTGATATGAAAAGACAGGCATTGTGATGTATTATCATCAATCTATTTATAAATTGGTCTGGACATTCTGAAAAGCTGGAAGGTGGAATTATGCAAATTATGTAGGGATTAGTATGTTCATTTTTTAACCCAGAGATTTACCTGCTAAACATATACTGCAAGGAGGTCAACAAAAATAAAAGCTTTATACACAACAAAATATTCATAATAGCACATGTTGTGGTAGCAAAGAACTTGAAATAAAATAGATTCTCTTCAGTTCTGGAATAGCTAATCAAATTGTGTTGAACAGATGTCATAAAGTATCACCATGATATACAAAATAATGAAAGCAGAAAAACATAGGAAGATATTTATAAATTGAGGAAAATTGAAGCAAGCAATAGCAGGAAAATATAAACATTGACTGCAACAATACAAATGGGAAAAATGGTAATAACAACAAAATAATTGAATTAATTCTCTGAAATTATAATGACCAAGCTTGTCTCCAACAGAGAGTTATGAGGATGTTCATCCCTCTGCCTCTTGGCAAACAGGAAAATTTTGTCACATAATGTCAAAGACAGAGATATAGATAGATAGAAATTGCCAAATTTTGGTTAGCTTTATGGAACTTTTTAAAAACTTATTTCTCTATTCTTTACTATATAAATAAGGGATGAGTTTTTTGTATAGTGGGGAAAAAGGGCTAGAATGGGAAATGTAGGCGATGCAAAAAATTTTTTTTTAATTTTTATTTAATAATTACTTTATATTGACAGAATCCTTGTCAGGCTAATTTTTTTTACAACATTATCCCTTGCACTCATTTCTGTTCCGATTTTTCCCCTCTCTCCCTCCACCCCCTCCCCTAGATGGCAAGCAGTCCTATATATGTTGGATATGTTGCAGTATATCCTAGATACAATATATGTTTGCAGAACCGAACAGTTCTCTTGTTGCATAGGGAGAATTGGATTCAGAAGGTATAAATAACCCGGGAAGAAAAACAAAAATGCAGATAGTTCACATTCGTTTCGAGTGTTCTTTCTTTGGGTGTAGCTGCTTTTGTCCGTCATTTATCAATTGAAACTCAGGTCTCTTTGTCAAAGAAATCCACTTCCATCAAAATATGTCCTCATACAATGGGCATCCATTCATTTTCCAGTTTCTGGCCACTACAAACAGGGCTGCTACAAACATTTTGGCACATACAGGTCCCTTTCCCCTCCAACATTCATCATTATTTTTTCCTGTCATCTTAGCCAATCTGACAGGTGTGTAGTGGTATCTCAGAGTTGTCTTAATTTGCATTTCTCTGATCAATAATGATTTGGAACACACTTTCATATGAGTGGTAATAGTTTCAATTTCATCCTCTGAAAATTGTCTGTTCTCTATATATTTTGGAAATGAGGCCTTTATCAGAACCTTTAACTGTGAAAATGTTTTCCCAGTTTGTTGCTTCCCTTCTGATCTTGTTTGCATTAGTTTTATTTGTACAAAGGCTTTTTAATTTGATGTAATCGAAATTTTCTATTTTGTGATCAGTAATGGTCTCTAGTTCATCCACTGATCCACTAATCTATTTCTTAGCCAGTCCTGTAGCAAAGCTCTTCCTGCAGAGACGGCTGCGATCACTCCCCACCCCCTTTCCAGTCTGCTCCCGTGCTCTCACTGCCGCTGCCCGCCGCCTGCGCCCGATCTAAAACCGCCCCAGCCCTCCAGTAAAGACAGACCTTTCTTGGCAGATCTCAAGGATGGCTTCTCTTGGTAACTATATGTGGGTTTTTTTCAGTCAAGCATTGATTCAGAGGCTTGTAATGAAGTGGATAGTGAGAGAAAGCGTGGAGCTTATGCAGCTGTGAGCCTCCTCTCCGCCATCTTAACCGGAAGTCCCCTCTTTCCTTTTTTTAATCAGATTTACTAAGGGTTTGTCTATTTTGTTGGTTTTTTCATAGAACCAACTCTTAGTTTTATTAATTAATTCAATAGTTTTTTTACTTTCAATTTTATTGATCTCTCCTTTTATTTTTAGAATTTCAAATTTAGTGTTTGACTGGGGGTTTTTAATTTGTTCCTTTTCTAGCATTTTTAGTTGCAAGACCAATTCATTGACCTTCTCTTTCTCTATTTTATACAAATAGGCCTCTAAAGATATGAAATTTCCCCTTATTACCGCTTTGGCTGCATCCCATACATTTTGGTATGATGTCTCATTATTATCGTTTTCTTCAGTGAAGTTATTAATTATGTCTATGATTTGCTGTTTCACCCAATCATTCTTTAGTATGAGATTATTTAGTTTCCAATTATTTTTTGGTCTACTCCCCCCTGGCTTTTTGTTGAATGTAATTTTCATTGCATCATGGTCTGAAAAGGATGCATTTACTATTTCTGCCTTACTGCATTTGAGTTTGAGGTTTTTATGTCCTAATATATGGTCAATTTTTGTATAGGTTCCATGAACTGCTGAAAAGAAAGTGTATTCCTTTCTGTCTCCATTACATTTTCTCCAGAGATCTATCATATCTAACTTTTCTAGTATTCTATTTACCTCTTTGACTTCTTTCTTATTTATTTTGTGGTTTGATTTATCTAATTCTGAGAGTGCAAGGTTAAGATCTCCCACTATTATAGTTTTACTGTCTATTTCTTCTTTCAGCTCTCTTAATTTCTCTTTTAAGAATTTAGATGCTACCCCACTTGGTGCATATATGTTTAATATAGATAGTGCTTCATTATCCATGCTGCCCTTTAGCAAGATATAGTGCCCTTCCTTATCTCTTTTAATTAGATCAATTTTTGCTTTAGCTTGATCTGAGATCAAGATGGCTACCCCTGCTTTTTTGACTTCACCTGAAGCATAGTAGATTTTGCTCCAACCTTTTACCTTTAACCTGCATGTATCTCCCCTCTTCAGGTGTGTTTCCTGTAAACAACATATTGTAGTATTCTGGCTTTTAATCCATTCTGCTAACCGCTTTCTCTTTATGGGGAAGTTTACCCCATTCACATTTATGGTTAGAATGACCAATTCTGTATTACTTGCCATCTTGTTAACCCTGGTTTATGCTTTTCTCCCTTCTTTCCCCTTTACCCCCCTTCCCAGTATTAAGCTTGTGAGCACTACTTGCTTCTCACAGCCTTCCCTTTTTAGTATCCCTCCCCCCGCCTTAGAGTTCCTCCCCCTATCTTACCCCTTTCCCTCCCAGTTTCCATATTCCCTTCCTCTTAGCTTATTCCTTCCCTTTTCACTTTTCCCTTCTCACTTTTCAATGAGGTGGGAGAAGTTTCACCATAGATTGAATATGTCTTAAGATTTTTCACTTAAAGCCAATTCTGAAGGCAATAAGATACCCACTATATTCTTCCCCCTCCATTCTTTCTCTCAGATATAATAGGTTTCCTTTGCCTCTTCATGAGATGTAGTACCCCCACTTTACCCTTTTTCTGGTACAATGTCCTTTCCACATTATTTTCTAGAACAAGGTATACATGTACTCTTTATACATCTTTATAGCAGAAATATAGTTCCCAAGATTAATCTTTACCTTTTTAGATTTCTCTTGAGTTCTATATTTGTAGATCAAACTTTTTATTAAGTTCTGGCTTTTTCATCAGAAATAGATGAAATTCGCTTGCTTCGTTGAATGTCCATCTTCTTCCCTGGAAAAAGATGCTCATTCTTGCTGGGTAAGTTATTTTTGGTTGCATACCAAGTTCCTTAGCCTTTTGGAATATCATATTCCAGGCCCTTCGATCCTTTAATGTGGATGCTGCCAGATCCTGGGTGATCCTTATTGTGGCTCCTTGATACTTGAATTGGGTTTTTCTAGCCGCTTGCAATATTTTTTCCTTCATCTGAGGGTTCTGGCATTTGGCCACTATATTCCTTGGTGTTTTGATTTTAGGATCCCTTTCAGTGGGTGATCGATGAATTCTTTCAATGTTTATTTTTTCCTCTGTTCCTATGACTTCTGGGCAGTTCTCTTTGATAATTTCCTGGAAAATAGTGTCCAGGCTCTTTTTTTCATCATGTTTTTCTGGGAGTCCGATGATTCTCAGATTGTCTCTCCTGGATCTGTTTTCCAGGTCTGTAGTCTTTCCCAGAAGGTATTTCACATTCTTTTCCATTGTTTGATTTTTTTGGATTTGCTTGACTGATTCTTCTTGTCTCCTCGAGTCATTCAATTCCAATTGTTCAATTCTGATTTTCAGTGAAGTATTTTCTTCACTCACTTTTTAAAAATCTTTTTCTAATTGTCCCATTGAGTTCTTTTGTTCTGTGGAATTTTTTTCCATTTCGCCAATTTTGTTTTCCAGTTCACCAATCCTATTTTTCAAGAATTTTACTTCTTTATCCACTCTCTCTTTAACTGACTTCTCCAGGCTCTTTTGCCAAGCCTCCCTCTCCTTTTCCCATTTTTCTTCTAGCTCCCTTGTGAGAGTCTTTTTAATTTCCTCCATGAGATTCATCTGAGGAATAGATGATCTCCTCCTTTGGGGATTCACCTGGAGACTGTCTGTTTTTAGTCTCCTCAGGATTTAGAGTCTGCTCTCTATCTGTGTAGAAGCTGTCTAGGGTTAAAGTCCTCTTCAGTTTCTTGCTCATTCTGTCTAATAATCAAAGACAGACTAGCAAAGAAAAAAAGAAAAAACTAGAGTCTTTCTTTGGGGGAGGGGCTGGGTGTTGTTACCGAGCTTCCTCTACAGACTACGGGGGGCAGCAGTGAGGCACTAGCCCGACTGTGCTGCACCTGTGCTCTGAGATCTGAGAGCTGCTGAGTCACTGTGGGGGGGTGGGGGGGGAGAGAAGAGGGGACGGCCAGGTCCCGAGAGACTCCAGCTGTTTGGGGTTGTATTCTTCAGCCCCGGTGTTTTTAGCTTCTCTGCTGGGCTGCTGACTTGCTGTCGGAGCAAAGTATCCAGTCCTGTAACGAAGCTCTCCCCGCAGAGACAGCTGCGATAACTCCCCACCCCCTCTCCAATCTGCTCCCGTGCTCTCACTGCCGCTGCCTGTGCCCGATCTAAAACCGTCCCAACCCTCCAGTAGAAACAGACCTTTCTTGGTGAATCTCAAGGATGGCTTCTCTTTGTAACTATTTGTGGGGTTTTTTTCAGTCAAGCATTAATTCAGAGGCTTGTAATGAAATGGATAGTGAGAGAAAGCGCGGAGCTTACACAGCTGTGTGCCTCCTCTCTGCCATCTTAACTGGAAGTCCGATGCAAAAAATTTTTAAATAACATTTATAAAATAAAATTTACCTTTAGAAAAAGATAAAAGGAAATGGAGAGAGAAAGGGAAAGAGAAAGATCCCTGGGAGGCAAAAAATCATTAGAGTTTTTCTGTTCAATTTCATACACAATGGTTAGTCAGGTCTCCTCTACTCACTCTTTCATTTTTGTCTCTGCAATTGAATGAAGTCACAGCCAAGAATAAAGCTTGTAGTATCTTTTGACTCAAAAGAGGATGCAACCCTGCCCTTACTCCTTACAGTATATGAGTAAATGACAGAAAAGGATATTTCCTAGAAAATGCTGAGATATTACTAAAAACATATAAAAACTTTGCCATTGGTTTGTCTAGCCTAGCATTTCATTTTTGATGGTGCCACTTTGGGAAATTTAAGAAGGAACATGGCAATTATTTTTAATTAAGTCAAACTCAAAAGATCTTTCTGGATAATTCCTCGATAGAGAATCATTCATTATGATAGGTCTCTGAGAATACAATAATTGGGAAAAGATGTCACAATAAAGGAAAAATCAGTAGTACAGCATGTTTAGGTTATGTGTTTGCAATTTGACTATGAAATTCATTCCATTTAATTACAATTGAAAGAATAATCACAGGGCAATTTCAAACAGATGTAAATTGTGTCGTAGTAACAATTTAACTCCTAATTTGAATGGATATATATTTTTTAATATGCATGTTTTTAAATTTTCAATTCCAAATTCTCTTTCTTTTCATAACATTAACTTCATTGAGAAAACAAGAAAGATGACATCCATTATACATGTGAAGTCATGTAAAACATTTCCATATTAGCTATTTTACCAAAAAAAGAAAAAAAAAAAAAAAGAAAAGAAAAGAAAAGCAAGAAAAATAAAGTAGATTAAAAATATGCTCAATCTGCACTCAGAGCTCATCAGTTTTCTCTCTGGTGGTGAATAGTATTTCTCACCATGAGTCCTTTAGATTTTTCATGGATCAGTATATTGATTAGAGTAGCTAATTTCCTCATAGTTTATTATTATTATTATAATATTGATATTTCTGTGTACAATGTTCCCCTAATCCTGCTCACTACTTATTTTGCTCTGTATCAGTTCATATAAGTCTTCTCAGGTTTTCCTGTAGTCGATGAACATTGAGATTTTTTTTTTTTTAAGTGTGTACAGAATATCTACTTCAAAAAAAAATATTCCAAAATCACAACCTCATGTACTTTACTTTGGTGTAAAAAGATGTATGTAAATTCAAGTTGAAAATTATTTTACATTGGACCACAATAAAAACTTACTAAAAAAAAAAAGAAAAGAAAAAGAAAGAAAGAAAGGAAAAAAAAAACTTTTCCCTTAAAATGTGAAGATTCATACAATTTTATTATGTGAAGGTATAAAAATATTCATCTACTTAATATTTGGTCATATCAGAAACATTAAATGAAATTCTATATTAAAACAAAAATTTAGGTTATTAAGTGTGGAGAGAATTTTAAAAGAATGAGATTATGAATATACTATAATTAAAAGAAAGATAAGCCATAATAAATAAAATAAGATATTCAATATGATTTTATTTAATAACTAAATGATCCTCAGTCTTCTCTATGGTTCTTACTTTCTTTAATGAAAAAATAAAGAGATTTATTTAGATAATCCTTTAGGACTTGTCTAAGATACTGTGCTGTCTTTGAAATTAAACAAAAAAAGTATTTTTTTTTTCATGGAATCATAGAATCTCAAAATTACACTGGAATGAGATAGTAAGCCATTTGAATAATGTGAAACTTTAAAATGATATTAAATGGAGTGTGGTCTAAGAACACCTATGGGGGTAAAAGCATTGCCTTCTACTATTAGAATAATTGTAATAAAGTGATTATGTTTTGGATTCCTTTTAAAATGGTTTAATAAATGAAGTAACAAAATTTTTCTCATTCTCTTTGTCCAATATAGAATATTATTAACTCTGTATAAGGATCAGAAAAGGGAAAAATCATAATTCCTAGACAACATAATACATTCATCTCCTAAAGACTTTGTTGATGTAAGTTCCTTTTATTCACAATGACTTAAAAATTCCTCTCATTTTCAGATTTTTGCTCACTCTCTTCTGGTTTTCTGAGCCATTTTTCCATCCATGGATTTATCTCTCAGTTTTGGTGACTGACCAAATGATAGAAATATGTTGTGCTACAATAGTCTTGAACTACTGAAATAATGAAGTACTGAAGTATTGAAGTAAAAAATTAATAGTGTTAATCTTATGTGACCTTATGTCAAAATTCACTTAATCTCTCTATCTCTGTTTCTTCATCTTTAAAATGATAACCATAGCATCAATATCACAAGATTGTAATGAAGATCAAATGAGATGAGTTGGATAAAATGATATGAATACCTTAAAATTCTACATTAATATGATCTATATTATCTCCCAAGCTTTCCTAACATAGCCTCAACTTCTAAATTCTGGCTATTTGCTCTAAATTTGAATTGGTAATAAATATCCTTGACTGTGGGAGTAATAGTGGAGCCATCTTTACTATTTGATAATGCATCTAACAGGAACGTCTAGTCAGATCTTGATGTTTATGTTAATTATATTCTTAAGTATTGGGTTTCATGGAGATACAATACACATTTCTATTAAGCTATATAGTTAGCAAAGTTTTTTTCTCACAAAATTCCTATATGTATGTAATGAAATCACTACTTTTGAAGAATTAAGGTTCAAGCGGATTAAATGACTTACCCATGTTTACAGAGTGCACATCCAGTACATTTTCCGATGGTATTCTATCCATTTTATCTTTATGCTTACATACTATTGCCATGGCTATCATGTAACTTGTGATTTTCATGGATCATGAGGTCATAGATTTGTAGGTGAAAGAGACTTTAGAAATTATCTCATTTAAAAATATCATTTTACAAATAAGAATATGGAAGCCCAGAGAGGTTAAGTGGCTTGGTTTCGTATCCTGTTATTCTACTGAAGCCTCGCTCTCCTAAGTGATCAATGATCCCTGAATTATTAAGCTTAATGGCCTTTTCTAAGTTTTCATTCATATTAAAACTTTTTAAAATTTTTAACACTATTTACCATATCTACTCCTAGGACTTTTCACCACCCTGTTACTGTACCCTGTCACTGATCTATCACTTCTTTTTCCTTTCTTTATAATATCTGCTTATTAGTTTCATTTGTTAATCAATATCCATGTACCATCTTCCATATAGATATTTTCTTAGTATTTTTCCTTTTCTCTTACTAAATTTTTTTCATTAGATTTCATAGGTTTAATCATAGTTTCTGTACATATGACTTTCAAATCTTTATGTCTAATACTCTTTTCTCTCCTGCACTATAGTATCACATCTACAATAGCCTATTGGGAAATTTCCACCTGGATGACCTATAGGCATTTCAAATTAAACATGCCTGAAGCCAAAACATGTTTTCCCCTAAAACAATCATTTCTGTCAAGGATATCACCATCCTTTTGGACATTCAGTTTCAAGATTTAAAAATCATTTTTGATTTCTCTCTTTCTCCCCCCTTCATATCCTATCAATTGCTAAGTCTTATAATATTACCTTAACTTTTTTTTTTTCATCTGCTCCCTTCTCTCCAACAAGACCTTAGTTCAGGACCCAAAATGCAAAGGATTCCAAACTGGTTCTCCTTCTTCAAAACTCTCATCTCTAATCCATCTTTTACAAAGCTGTCATATTAAAAATCCTAAAACAACATTCTGACTATGTCACTCCCATATTCCAGAAGCTTATCTTAATTGTTCATTTTCACTGCTAGGTTAAAGTAATTCTTTTATATAATTCTTCTTTGATAAATCCTCACATAATCTACCACTGTCATCTCTTTCCAATTTTTTTTTCATATTACATCAATCAATTTATGGTGAGCAAAAAAGGGAAGGAATTTCACTTAATTTATTATTTGTTGTACAAAAGAAATTCCATCTTATTCTTCCAGGTTTTTGTACAAGTTTTACACTATGTTCAGGATTTTGCTTCCTCATCCCTGTCTCTTTCGTGCCATCTAGTGCCACCAAGGTTCATCTCAAGTGGCACTCATTGCAAAAGGCCTTGATTGGTAAAGCCAGAGGTTAATGTTCTCCCATTTCCTACACTCAAACATTCCCATTCCCAAACCCAAATGCTTACTTTGTGTATATTTTGTATTGTCTTATCTTTCTATCATTTATCTCATAATAAATTATAAACTCTTTGAAAATAGGAACTATATAATTTTATCTTTATATTAGTCATAATGATTAATTTAGTGCCTTGCCCATTGTTGTACTGTTGTTGTTTGCTCTTTATTTTTTAAGAAAACCAATGATATCACAGAGTAGTATCTTGACTTCTATGAATTGAATTTAAGTGAGAGTTGAAGAAATTCATCAGCTTCACTCTTCTCTTATTGAAATTCAGTGGCAAGACTGAATGACTAATGATAACTTGAGAGGAAATGGATGACCTTGGCATCTTCAATGTCTGACCAAGTACAAGTGTTCTACTGTGCCTTCTTCAGCCACTTTCATAGCTATTGGAACAAATTATTCTCATCCACCTATTCCACTATGGGAAGTCTTCACTGCTTGAGTAGACAAGCCACTAATTCATTGACCAGTTTTGGGCTTATCAGTTACCCTCGACCCAATTTAGCCTGTCTGCCAGAATGGTTTACTAGGATGTGGTCACTGGTTATGTTCTGGTTTCTTAGAACTACAAGTGTGAATTCAGTGGGCACCAGAAATGAATGATCAGCCCTTAAAAGGATTCAACAAGCCCTCACATTTGTAGTGCTAATCCTCCTTGAGCACCCATACACTTAATAGAAAATGCTTCATATATGTTTGTTGAATTGAGATAGAGGGATGGAGAATGAGAATAAAAATCAGCAGAATTAACAAATTAAGAGATTGCTGATAATATCAAAGATATTTTTAGTGAAAATATGGTGGTGAAACTTTCATTGTAAGAGCTTCAAAATTCAAAAGGCATAGAGCAGTGATTAATCTTTACCATACTTGGTTATATTTAAATGGGATATCTTTTTTTCCTATCTCTCTTCTCACTTCCTATAACAATAATTTTGATTGTGAGATTATTTTTGAGTTCAAAAAAAATCAGGATCTCTCCCTTTCTCAATGAAAGATAAAAAAATCTGAAACAGTAATTGCCATATCAGAAGGATTATAGGAAAATAATAGTATGGAATGTGATCAGTTTTGAGAGCTTAAGGACAACAGCATTTCTAATCATTCTCATAAGTTTACTCAAGAACTCTAAACATTTTCTGTTTATCTGTAAAGGATATATTTGACTACATTTTATCATGGGAAGTTCTGATTTCTTCTATCACTCTGGAATTAATGTGTTTCTTGTTTTCATCTTTCAAATCCTCTCCGAGATAAAATGAATGGGTGAGAACCTGGGTGTGTTTCTACAGTTAAAAGAAGAGGAACCCTGCTATTTTAGGATCCATCTATTATTTTAGTTCAGTAGTTAGCTTCAGTTTCCTTTAAACTCCACTTGTAGAAGTAGAGATCCAATGACTTTAAACCAGTCAGTAGAAGATAGGCCTTTTTTTTTTTTTTTCTGCTTATAGGCTCCAGAAAGAACCAGGCTTGTTTAAGCCATGGCTCTAGATAGCTTCCTTCATAGGTAATGGGAAGTTCCTATATTTACAAGGCAGTTATTTGTGAAGGCAATCCTCTATTTGGTATGTTAATGATTAAGTTGCAACTTTATGAGGTGGGGAGAGAAGGAAACAGTTTAGACTTGTATGCTACTATTTTTCTGAGAGTGAGTTATCTAATTCCCTGGAGAAGAAAGTTAATGACTAGGACCTAAGTTATTTTACAATATACTCTATGGAACTGTAGTAGAAGTGAATTTCATTTGATAGCAATTTAATGCATGAGACTATAACCTATATTCATCCCCTTTCATTTTATCTGATCCTTGTTAATAAAACTTCTGATGAGGGTCCACTACTCTGGAAACTTTTCTCTACTCACATTTCATATATGCCAATGTAGCATGTACACTATTCATCAACTGTCTGTCTCTGTCTCTCTGTGTGCATATGTGTGTGTGTTTCTTTCTCTCTCTTTCTCTGTGTGTGACTCTGTCTCTATATCTCTTTCTTTCCTAGTCTCTCATAATCAATCCATCTTTTTTATTTTTCTGACCACATATCTTTGATGACATATTAGAAATAGATTGATGTAGTAGAAAGGACAATGGGATGTAGAATAAAGAGAGACATAAGTTTAAATCCCAATTCCTTCCTCTTTTCCCCATTATCCTCCTTTCCTACTTAACTATATTTCCCCAAATATATATATATATATATATATATATATATATATATATATATATATATATATATATATATATATGATGTCTCCCTTGATTGTAAACTCCTTTAGAGAAGAATCTTTTTTAAAATTTTTTTTTTGATCTTCATATCTAAAGCTAAATCACTTCCATTTGAATTATTTTGAAAAGATTTTGAAGATCACTTGGTAGAATAGATACCAGATACTGAGATCTTTTCCTGAACTAAACTGCCAAGCACTCTAACTCTACTGCAGAAAGCACAACTCTCTTAGGCTGGCCACATTGTTTGAATGTGAAATTATGCTTGTCAAAAAATATATATATTTATGGATAACTCACACAGGACAAGTGCTCTCAATGTGCTTAGAAAAAGTAGTACAAGGACACTCTCAAGGTATCCCTTAAGAATTTTAGAATCGATTTATTGCCTGGGAGTGGGTTGCACAGGACTGCCATTTGTGGCATGCTCACATCAGAGAAGGTGCTGTGCCCTATGAGCTAAGCAGAATTGAATTAGTCTGAAGGAAATGCAAAATGAGCAAAATTAAAGTTATCCCAAATATTCATACAGACTATTTGAATGTGGCCTGGTAGAACATTCTAAACTAATATTGGTCTGATCAGCCACAGCCAAACACACTGTAACTTAACTCTAACATAATGATGTCATGTTGGTCCATTTCAAAAATGAAGGATAACCATCAACCAGCCTGGTGTATAATAGACACTCAATAATTATAAAAATAATTTTGATTAAATGTTTGATTAGATCCTGCCTCTGATGCAGAGTATTTGTGTGATTGAGGGCAAATAATTTAAACTTCCTTATTCTCAGGTTCCTCACCTGTAAAACTGGGATAACAAAACCCCTAGAGCATTCTTCAAGAGAAGGTTATTAGGGTGAAATGAGAGAAAATGCTAATGCAAATATGAATAATCTAACCTTTTCCTTTATACCCCTCTCTCTTGATCTCCTTCCCTTCTTTTTTTTTTTCCTTCTTATGCTATTCTTCATCTAATCCTACAGTCTAACTGAGGCACGGATTCTTGACATTTTTTGGTGTGTATAAGGAATTCCTTTGTCAATCTAATGAAGCCTATGGATCCTTTCTCAGAATAGTATATTCAAATAATTGAAGGAAATCCTACTTTTCAGTAGAAATTAGTGAAATAAAGGTCTATTTTTTCCCACCTATGTTCACATATCTCCTCAAATCTGGTTTAAGAACCATTGGCCTAGGGTAACAACCAATACATTGGTTCTGATAATAGTCATGAACTCAATCCAAACAGCTCCTTCTTTTCCCAAGGAAATTGATGTAGGAATAAGCATAATAGGCTTATAAAATTTGAAAGTGAGAGACACTTTAAAAAAACATCCTTTTCTACTGAAAATATGTTTATTTTTGTAATTGATAAAAGGAGCCTTTGTAATGGGTTTGCTTAGTGGCTTGTTTTTATTTGTTTGTTTTTTTAACTCCAATATGAATCAGAATGATAAATTGAAAAGAACAATACATTGGGTATCTAGTGAGGTTGCTTTCTCTGACTGATCTTTTGCTTTTCTACCTTGAGAGTCTCTGATTTCAATTTGGGTAGGTGTTATCACTGTCCCACACAATGCTCATCTCTTTAGACTGAATTGGAAAGGGTCAAAACAGTCTTCCTTTTGAGTGGAAAGAGTATCCAAATCAAAGTCATGTGTGAGAAAATATCATGAATAATTGTGAGAGAAAGTAAAAAGGTTAATCATTGTATAACTCTACTGTGTAGTTAATGGACTTCTAAAACCAGAGATGTGGGTGGGTGATGAGAGATCCATTATGTAGTTTAAAGTCCCTTTTCTGCTTAGGTCAAGGTTAAGGTAATTCTGAGTCAGATTTTGTGGCTTTCTGGAATTTCCACAGCCAACTACAGATGGTTCTTTCTAAGATTTGAGTAATGTAATTAACCACATAAGCCCAAATGAAAAAGACACCCAATAAAGTTTTAATTTCTTATAACTGATAACTAAACTCCTATCTTCTCTTTGAAATATGCCTTACCCCTTACCAACTCCCAAGGTGGAATTTATTAGAAACAGCGTGCATAGTAAAGGGATATTTGTATACAATTTTGTATGGTCTCCATGGAAAAAATGAATGTAACTCTCAAGGATTGTTGTGGTTTCATGGATTAAATGTCAGGCTTGTCTTTGTTCATTTACAAGAAAGTAATGGAAAAGTGCATTTTTATGGAATTTTTTCCTATTCCATGAAATTCTTATTTTTCACACCCAGTCTCAGAGGTGAGAAATTATGCACTTACTCTGGATGACCTAAAACACCTGGTGAATTTGCATACCCTGGTTTAGAATGACTCACATGGGAAACACTAGGAGTATATACAAATATTTCTGATCCTTTAAAAAAAAATGTCTTCATCACATTTTCCTTTTTCAAGAAGTTTGGATCTTACATTTCAGAATGCCTAGGTTAACCTGAATTAGTCACAAAAGAAAGTTTAATTCTTAAGTGCTTGCTCAAAGTCCTGGAGACTTGAACATTATATACCTTATATCACTAAAATTTTCCTAACTAGGGGTTTTAGTTATTAATTATTAAAGAGAAATATCATGGATTTTTTTCAGGATTTTTCAACATTTGTCAATTTTTAATCACTTATTTCAGGAAAGCATTAGAATAATAGCTGCATAATGGATGGTGTATGAATCTAATATTCAAAGCTCTAATGATATAGAAATAAGGATTGAATTTGTGATTTCACCAGCATAAGGGAATCCCAGATCTGGATACTCCTTCCATCAATAAAAGTTTACATGTTCCCTAAAACTTAGAATCTTTGTTTCCTATAACCCTTAGAGGATAAATTATTTATTCAGATTCTTATAGCAAGTAAGTAATAAACCCTATATTTCTGGATCCGAGGCTGTGTCTATCCATTAACCAATGCTATTTCTCAAAGAACCTTAGAAATAATAGAAATTGTGCTAGGATTACTATAGTTGTAACAATCCTGAATTTGGTATTGGATTTAAATTCTAGCTGTACTTCTCAATTCTTGTATTACATGGGACAAGTCATGTTGAATCTGTGGGCAAGATCCTGAAGTAAAACATTTCTGGATTAGACTGAGGCTATCTTTGTTCCATCTAATCATTGTCAGGTTTTATGCTAGAATAAAAACTGCTAGACAAAGCAAGTATGATTGACCCATTATTTCACTACTGTGAAACCTGAAAGGTTGGACCTTACCATCGTAAGTGTTCTCTTTTTCTTCTTTAAAAAAAATATATTTATTAAAACCAAATTGAAAATGAGTAAAAAAAAATTAGAAAAAGAAAGACAGAAAAAGGAAAAATAAAAAACAAAACATTGTCATGTGCTCAGCAAAACATATGGGAGGATTCAAGCTATCTAACAATAAATTCCCATTTCAAGAAAGCATATATAATAATAAAAGACATTATATTAATGACTGTCCACCTTTTCTTTGCATCCTTGTAGGTTATTCTTTTGTTCTCTGTTGAGCATTTTTAACTTTAATTTTTTCCCCTTTAGCCCCTCCCCCACATGCCCCAAGTAGACTATAGTTAAGCATACATGTATTTGCACAAACACACACAAGTATAAATTATATATATATATATATATATATATGTATATATATACACATATATATACACGTATGTGCATATATACATGCATATATACATATTCACACCCACATCCACACGTATACATATATATATGTATATACACACACATACTCATTTGCTCATATGTAATTATGTATCTAGAATTATATTAATATGGCTGACATAATGGAGATTTCTCTCTTGATTGAGACCTTGACTTTGTCTGAGATAAATGATTACTAGTAACCCTTTTTTTTTTTCCTAATAAATTTTAATCCTCTTCCTTTTGGCTTTGTGTATATCTTTTATTTTTCTATTCCTGATAATTCTTCTAGTTTAGTTCTACTCCTTTATTCCTTAATTTGTCTTGCTATTGCTTAACTTTCTACCACCCATGGATGCTTCTCTTATCTTCTGGCCCCACCCTGTCTCTCCCTCTTTTCCCCATTACCATTAATCTTAATACCTTATTCACTCCCATTAACCCAACCAGTCTTCTGTACCCCACCTTATGCTATGTTACTTTTTCCCTCTCCTCCCTTTTTAATCCTTTTCCTATTAATCTTACACATCTTGTCCCATTTCTATTGAGTTACACATACTTTTATATGCCACCTTATTCTATTCCATCTCTCTATTTGTTCCCTATTTAATCCATTCCAAATGTGAGTAGGCTATCTGAACTACCAATCTTCTCCCAGCTAATGCCTTTGTACCTCATTTATATAGCATAATTGCTATTTTTACTTTTTTTTTCCTAGGCAATATTTTAGGATCAAATCATACTCAACTGTGTCTCAATTACTGATGTCAGTCTTAAACATATGATTTATATTTCCTTGTATAAAACATAAACAGTTTGTCCTTGTTGTGTCCCTTAAAATTAATTTTTGATGTTGGCTCTTGTATGTTAAATTTTCTATTGAGTTCAACTTTTGAGTTGGTTGAAACAAAATTCTGAAAATCTGTGAATTCATTAAATTTCCATTTTCCCCCTTCAAATATAGTTACTTTTGCTGAATATTTTTTTTTGGCCATAGGACTAATTCTTTTAATTGCCAATATGTAGTATTTTGGTACCTGTGGCCTTTTATTGTAGCTGCTGAAAAATCTTCTCCAATTCTGATTGTAGCTCTATAATATTTGAATTGGTTTTCTGCTTGTTTTTTGGTTTCCTGTAAAATTTTCTCTTTGATCTAGGGGGTTTGAAATTTAGCATTAATGTTCCTATGTTTTTTCCTTGTATCATCTTTTTCAGATGGTGATTAGTGGATAGTTTCTTTTTCTACTTTCTTCTTCATGTTAAATCTCTAAAGGACAATTTGCTTTGATTATTTTTTGCATTATTGTTTCAAGGTTCTTTTTTTGATCACAGCTTTCAGGCAGTGCAATTACTTTTTATGTAGAACTTTTTGTTCTCCAGATCTGTTGTTTTACTTATAAAATGTTTTACACTTTCTTCTATTTTTTTTTCTAAAATTTATCACATTTTGGTTGTGGGTTTTATTTGGGGGGGAGGAGGGGGTGTAGTCTCTTATTGTTTCACTGACTTCCCCTTGCCCAATTCCAATTTTCAAAATTATTTCTTCTTTAAGATTTTTGCTCTCCTTTTCTGGTTGATTGACTTTCTATTCATAATCTTGTTATTCTTAGATGATTCTTTTTTTTTAATTTTTTTTTCCTTATCTGATTTTTAAAGTCTTTTTTGGTAAATTCTTTCTGTGCAGGTAACCACTGAACATTACTTTTTGAAATAGGAGAGCTTTTTTTTTTTTTTTTTTTACTTCAATGTCCTCCTTTGAAGATTAACCCTGGTCTTCCCTATTCCCATAGTAACTATCTATGTCTGCTCTTTTTTTTTTTTTTTTTTTTTGTAATGAAAACTTAGTATAAACAACTACAGTTCTGGGAGGTGAAAGGGGGAAATATGATGCCTCTGACTGCACTTCAGCTCTCCTCTCTGACCTAGAACCCCAAAACAAAAGCTCCACCCTCCTGCAAGTCCCAACAGGCAGCAGTATCTCTGCTTCTGCACTCACTGGTTCCTTCCTCACCCAGGGCACCTCTCTGCAGCACAGCTATGTCTAGTGTTCCCTATCAGGAGAGGTTCCCTCAATCTTCCCATACCAAAACCTTCAATTTTTCACATTGTCTTGGGTATAAAAGTTTCTGTGGTTCAGGTTGAGGTTATCTTCTATCCCAGCTAGTCTCATTTCAGAGGATCTAGCTTGAGTTGTTTACAATTCACAATTGTTAAAGCTGGTGTATTCTTTAGATTTTCTTCATTGTCAGAGGAGGACCCCTGTTCTAGCTGAAGTCTTATTTGTCTTTCCCTTATCTACATTCATTCTGAAGTGCAATTTCATTTTATTTGTGGGGAAATCTGAAGAGCATAAAATTTCCTGACCTACTCCATCAATTTTCTCAGAATCCTTGCTCATGATTATTTTTCACTTTGTCCAAGAGAGTAGTTTCTCAAAAATATACAAAAAGAAGATGGGTGAGATGAAGCAAAGAGGCTTAAAATGGATTTTTTTTTCTTTTGTTTTCTTTTTTTTTTACAAAGAACATGTCTATAAGGAATTATAAATAGTTCTAAACATCTAAATATCAAAATTATTGCGGAGGGGGAAGAAATGTGGAAAATCAATTGATAGATCATGAACAAGTAAGGTATAGCAAACAAAAACAGAATTTTAGAGTTGAAAAAGACCTCAATGACCATCTAGACAAAATATGTACAAATGAGAATCCCCACTATGGAATATGTAATAAATAGTGAACCAGGCTCATCTTGATGATATCCAACAAAAGGAAATATATCACTTTTCACTTCTGAACAGCCCATCTTGGCTTCCTTCATCTGAATGGTCTCTACCAATTTTTAATTAACAATGAAGACTACTGAATCCAAAAATCTTGTCACTGAAAAGTACCCATAAGAAAGCAAAGACCAAATTTCTATCTTCAGGCATACCAAATTAGAAAGAAAATGTATCCCATTTTTAATGCCTCAGATGGTCCTACATGTGTGGTTTCCACACATGCAACTTATATAGCATATATTATGCTCTACATATAGATAAAGACCCTGTACCATCTCTTATTTTTTCTTAGCTGGGTTTCAGATGACTACCCATATTCTTCCCTATATTGTTCCTCTATTGTCTATTTTCCAAGAAGAATAAAATAAGTCCTTTTAAAATTTCATCATATTGACTAAGATGACAGGAAACAATAATGACAAATTTTGTAGGGCATGTGGGAAAACTGGGACACTAATATATATATTGTGAATTATAATTGTGAATTGATTCAACAATTCTGGAGAGGAATTTGGAACTATGCTCAAAAAGTTATCAAACTGTGCACCCCTTTGATCCAACAGTGTTTCTACTGGGCTTATATCCCAAAATGATCTTAAAGGAGGGAAAGGGACTCATATGTGCAAAAATGTTTGTGTCAGCCCTTTTTGTAGTGGCAAGAAACTGGAAACTGAGTGGATGCCCATCAGATGGAGACTGGCTGAATAAGTTATGGTATATGAATGTTATGGAATATCATTGTTCTATAAGAAATGATCAACAGCATGATTTCAAAAAGGCTTGGGAACACTCATATGAACTGATATTAAATAAAATGAGCAGAACCAGGAGATCATTGTACATGGCCACAGCAAATTTATATGATAACAATTCTTATGGGCGTGGCTCTTCTCAACAGTGAAATAATTCAGGCCAGTTTCAATGATCTTATGATGAGGAGAGCCTTCTATATCCAGAGAGCAGTCTGTGGGAACTGAGTGTGGATCAAAATATAGCATTTTCATTTCTTTTGTTGGTGTTTGCTTAAATTTTATTTTCTTTCTCATTTTTTAAATCTGATTTTTCTTGTGCAGCAAGATGATTGTATAAATATGAATGCCTATATTGGATTTACATATGCTTTACAATGTTTAACATATATTAGATTACTTGCCATCTAAGGGAGAGGGTGAGGAGAGAGGGAGGGAAATTGGAACACAAGGTTTTGCAAGGGTCAATGGTGAAAAATTATCATTTTTGGGAAAAAAAGCTTAAAATAGTTTTTTTTTTAATTTCATCATAGATTTGACTTTTAGGTCTACCTCTGCATACATGGAGTGGATAGATATTTTTCTCCCTTTTCTGGCACTAACAGAAGGAAGAAATTCTCATGTCTGAAATTATAGAAAAACTGAACAAAGAATGGTAAAAAGGCATGAGAGGGGAAAATAAGGAATATAAAGCATCAAATTGAGAAGAAAAAGAAATAAAAAGAAATATGGAGGACAAAAGAGGGGAATAGCTACCAAAATATCAGTAGAATTTGGTGACATATCACTTTGATGGGTGGTAGAACCTTTAGTTCTTGTGCCTTGTCTAATCAATGTTTTTGTCCCATATGATCCCAATTTGTTTATCTTTACAGGCTTACCTAGAGCTCCTCCTTCAGTACTAAAACTTTTACTAAAAATACCATGACAATTTTTTTCCCTCTTTGTCTCTTCTTCCCTACATCACTAGCTTTCCTTATCCTTCTATCTCTCCCTGCTTTTTCTTCTTTCATTCCTGTTCTTGTTCTTTTTTTCCTTTATGACAAAGAGGCAACATTATCAGTTGTTGACTTGTCATGCTGTCTTTTCACTGGCAACATTCTCTGTTGCCAATTTTATTCAATTAAAAGTATAAAACAAATTTCCAAAACTTCAGGATTACAGTCACTGTTTAAACCACACACATATAAAAGGGATTTTTTTCTCCATTGCTGAATTTGTAATTAACTTTAAGAAGTGGAGTCATCTTCCATTAGCCTTTTCTATTCCACATTGTCAGATCTGCAAAGATCACTGAAAAAGGTTTTTAAAGAATGTTTATGATTAGTCTACAAAATGAAAAGTCCTTATACTAATTATGTTAAAAATAGTTACATACCTAACTTAAGAGAATTCAGGAATTTCTTATTCTAAAGGATAGCTGTTTGGGACAAAGGACACTATACAATAGTCAACGGAAGTGTATTGATATTAGCAAAACTCATTACCTAAATCATTAGAATCATTAGTTAATAATGGTGCTTTTTCCTGGGCTTATGGATTCCACCTGCATATAGGTGTTCTGCCCATGTGTGCCACACAATCCTCCTTCACAGTGAATCTACTCTTCTAACTGATCACATGTGTATTTGGGAGAAAGCACATCTGGAATTTTTAATGGGGAAATAATTTATTATGAGTTTTCTCACTAGTATTTTCATTTATTGACTTTGCTTCTAATGAACTGAGTATTAAGGAATAATATTAAATAATTAATATAGTAAGTAATACAAATAAGCACCTTGGTTCTGACAGCGTATGAGTTGAATGCAGCTTCACGGAGTACATTGTACTTGTGGTAGCTTTTCTAAAGAGATGGGGTTAGGGGAACAGGCAGGAAATGTGCTGGAACTTGTTTAACAACCAGTTGGTGAGGTGAGAGGTATGTGCTCAGTTTTAAAATTTAATCTTCAAGATTAAAATTTCAACCATAACCATCTTAAATCTAGACAACACAACAAATCAGGTCTTGATCTATAAATAGTTGTTGATTTCTAAAGTGTAGTCTTACACTGAAAATGAGTTGAAAAGTAAAAAATATATAGCAGGGAATGAAAGAAAATATACGAGGAAGAAAAGAAAGGCTGTCATGAAGACAATGTCTTCTATTATTATATATGCTTTCTTAAAATGGAAATTTATTGTTAAATATTTTGAATCTTCTACTTTATGCTGGGCAAATGGCCATTCTTTTTCTATCTTTTTTTTTCTTTTTCTGTCTTTTTTTTCTATTTTCTTTTCTTATTCTGCCTTTAAGTTTTAAATTTTTTTTTAAAAGAAAGAAAATGAGCTGTTTCCAAAAGAACACTGAGGAGATAAGCACCACAGGAATAGATATACAAATAAAGAAATGTTTGAGAAAATGAAAGCACTTGCAACTCTGAGAATCAGGAAAAAAAATTTAGATCAAAGCACATCAATTGAGACTTAAAGGAAGGCAGATATTCTGAAAAGTGGACTGAGAACAGAACATGTTAGGCATGGAGTACAGATGGCCAGTAGAAATTTATCAGTAGGGGAAAATGTTATAAGAAGTCTGAAGCAATTAGTTGATATAAAAGAATATGTGAATGAAGAAGCATCAACTCATTAAGCAAAGAGGAAAATATTAAGCATTTCAAGCACAGGGAATATCATGAACAGAAACACATAGAAAGAAGAAAGTGAACTAGATCATATTTAGGAAATCACAGAGTCCTTCAAATATTCTGACCTGCTCCCTGACATGAAAGCAAACTTCAGCTTTTTCTAGCTGCAACATTCTTCCAGAGATTCTGTGAGACTATGATTTTTGGAGTGCTGCCATCTACAAAGTATGAAAATGATACATGAAACAAAGGTAAATGGAGAAACACACATACATACACATACATTTGCTTATTATATATAGACATTTATATATAATATACAGAGAAATATGGATATATCAATCGCAACACATTACAAATGATATCTTAACACACTAAAAATGGCATCAATGCATATTTCATAAGATGTGTAATCAGAAAAAGAAGTTAACTGATTCTATAGCATGAATGTAGAATAATAGAGGGATAACCCAAGTAATAAACTCGTATGCATGTAGCATTAAAACATCTGGAAGAAGAAATTAAATGCCTAGGGTAGATACTAAATGAAAGATCAATAGAGCATATGGAGAAAAATCACAATGGATAAAAAACTTGGATGAGCAGTGATCTGTCTCATTATAAGGAGTATCTGCATCAATTAAATACACTTCCATTAAAGTCTAATAAAGAAGATACTGTGAGTGATCCAAATATAGATACACTTTCTGTCCTTATGCAGTTAAAAGAGGATCAGAAGATATTCTGTAATGATCGTGTTTCCCACAAAACAAAGATCCATCTTTTTAATATGGTATCATATAATCATGGAGTCCAACAGTCCCCAAGTAATTAGAAATCAATACCATAATCAGAAATGGAGTGGCACATAGTAGGTATCAGAAAGCTATAATATGATATCAATGAAGAAATTAAAGAACAGTAAAAGAAATCTTAAAGGAATTGAATGAAAAGAGAAATAAAGAGTGACAGGTTTTTAATATGGTGAGCGTAAGAGCCTCACCATAATGTGTAAGCCAGAGTGATAGATCAGATAGATCTTATCAGGAGAAGATAGGAAAGGAATTTAGGGTTTTGTGAAGATGTCTTGTGGCAAATATATGGGAGAATATAAAATCAGAAAGAATAAGCAGGCATGGATTGGTCGAGAGACATCTTCCAAATTAATGAGCTCACAGATCACTTTCAGTAATAGAATGGATATATGCTAAGTGTTAAGCTCAAAGTGACATAAAATATGTTGGGCAATCAACTCTGCACCTCACTTTCTTCCTGTGCAAAATGGTAATGGTCTCATTAACTTCATCATTGGAACAGGTTTTTAAAATGTAAAACACTAGCAAAATCTGAGTTGTTAGTATTAATATGAAACTAGAGAGATAGGGTGTGATCAGGCAAATGCTGCAAGAATTACACAAGACTCAGGAACCAATAAAATGGTTAAATTATATTTTAAATGAGATTTCAGAACAATGTCTACACTTTAAATCAAAATCACTTGAGATGATGAAAGATGAAACTGAAGGGAATGTGGAAGAAACACATAGATCAAAATGGCATTTTAATATATCTATATACCAAGCTAAATATATTAGCTACAGTTTTACAAGCTGTCATAATACACTGACATCTCATGATATACTTTTGTCTTTCCAATTCATCAAAATAGAGACTGGATGCCTGAAGCAAATCATTAGAGTTCTCCTTCTCCTTCTCATAGATAGTTCCCTTTGAAATCAAAGGAAGACAGTTCTATATGTAGTTAGAGGCTTTGAAGTAAAGGTACATATGAAAAAAAAAGTTATCTCCTCCAAGTTTACTGCAGAGCCAAAGAATTAAATAATTCAGGGTCTCTCACAAAAACTATAATGAACAGTCTGCATTGGAAGGAAATGCTAATGAAATGACACACACAAAATTACCAAACATAGCTGAAATAGTGCTTGGGGAAAAAACATCACTCTAAACATTTTCCTTAGGGGGAAAAAATATATTTTCATTAACAAAAGAAATATAGAAGAGACTGACTAATTGGGGAAATAACAATTTTTAAAATCTTGAAAAGTAACATATAGCAAGAAAATCAAAGAAATTAAGAAAATTGAAAGCAAAAATGTTCAATGAATTGATAAAATTAGAAATGTTTTCATAACAATAAAATAAATAAACTTAGCTAATCTGTTTTAAAATAGAACAAAATTAACTCATATCAAACATGAAAAAGGAGAATTTATGGCAAATGAATAGCAAATATTAAAAATATCTAGAATCATTTTTTTCCATTCTCCTCGATATTTTATTTTCAATGTTTTAGAGGGAGCTTCAGCATCCTGGCATCCTGTATTAGTAAGGGCATTTTAGAAACCTTTTGTTCCAGGATAAGTTTTATAGGCAATCAAAAATAGGCACGTGGGGCAGCTGGATAGCACAGTGGATAGAATATTATGACAAGAGTCACTAGGCACTGAGTTCAAATCTAGATTCAAACACTTCCTAGTTGTGTGAATCTTAACAAGTCACTTAACCCTGTATGCCTCAGTTTCCTCATTTCAAAATTGAGCCGGAGAAGGAAATGGCAAGTCACTCCAAGTATCTTTACCAAGAAAGCTCCAAAACAATCATGAAGAGTTAAGCATGACTGAAACAACTGAATAACAATTTAGTCAAAAAAAAAAAAAAAAAAGAGTTCAAATTCTCCAATACTTATTAGCTGCATAACCCTGGATGAATAACTCAACTTTGCTGCATTTCAGTTTTTTCATCTGTTATACAGAGATAAATACTTATAAGATATAGATAGATAGATAGATAGATATTTAAAAGTTATTCTGAGATTTGAATGAAATAATGTGTGTGAAATGCTTTGTAAATGTTAATTAATAGGTCATGCTTATCTTCTCCATGGTTTAGTCATCTAAGCATTCTGAAATTATGAAGCATTGAAATATTACTGGCTTTGGAGTGAGCCAACTGAAGCTCTTTCTCTTTCCTAAAAATATTTCAAAAGTCCTCCAATCATGAACCAGGCATAGACAAAGACTAACTGTGCATGGTTTATACAATTCAGAGCATACACACAAACTCAATTCTTTCACTCAAAACATATTTCTTCAGTATGTCCTTTTACTATCACAATTCTAGGGAAAAGTAGTCTGTTGATTGCTCCTTATTCAATAACTACACATTCTGACTTTCTTTCCTATATAATTCCTTTAAAAAATCAGTTAAGTGATTTTTTTTTAAATTAAAGGTTATAAAGCAAATCATGTGTAAGATAAAAATAGAACAAAAGAGAAAATTGTCTAAGTGAAACTGCAATTTAAGTAATTCCTAATGTTTTGTTGTAAACTTAGGAGATCTTTAGTGGAATGATTTCAAAGGTCTTTACTTAGCCATGAATTTCTTGTTTATTAATTAGTGGTATCTGACTCTTTATGAAATCATTTAGGGTTTTCTAGGCAGGGATAAAGTAGTACAGTATTTCCTTCTCCATTTCATTTTACATTCCATTTATCCATTAACACAGGATTAAATGATTTCAACAGAGTCACACAGGTAGTAAGTCTGAGTCTGGATTTGAACTCAGGTCCCTCTGACTCAAGGGTCATCCATTGTACTGTATAGCTCTTTCACCATCAAATATTACTATTGATTTGCCTTGATTAATATTTTTAAACTAAATAATATTTTATTTTTCCAATTACATGTAAAGATAGTTTTAAACATTCATTTTGTGAAACTGTGTTCTAATTTTTTTCTCCCTTCCTCCCTTACTTTCCCCTCCCCCAATTTGATATAGGTTGTACCTGTCTAATCATTTTTTTTAAATTTCCATATTAGTCACATTGTGAAAGGAAAATCAGAGAAAAAATAGGGAGGGGGGAAATGAAAAAAAAAAGCAATAGTAATAACAAAGGTGAAAATAATATGCTTCAATTCATATTTACTCTCTATAGTTCTTTGTCTGGATGCAGATGGCATTTTCCATCCAAAGTCTATTGGAATTGTCTTGGATTACGGCATTGTCAAGAGAAGATAAGTCTATCACACTTGATCATCTTCCAATCTTGCTGTTATTGTATATAATGTTCTTGTGGTTCTGCTAACTTCACTTAGCATCATCAGTTCATATAAATATTTCTAATTTTTTTTTAATTAGCCTGTTCATCATTTCTTACAGAACAATAATATTCCACTATTTTCATATACAATAACTCAGTTATACCCAATTGATAGGCATGAACTCAATTTTTAATTCCTTTTAACTACAGAAGAGCTGCTAGAAACATTTTTGCACATGTAGATCCTTTTCCCTCTTTTATGTCTTTGGGATACAAATCCCAGTAGTGACACTGCTGGATCAAAGGATATGCAGTTTTATCACCTTATGGACATAGTTCTAAATTGTTCTCTAGAATAGCTGGATCAGTTCACAATTCAACCAACAATGAATTAGTGTTCCAGTTTTCCCACATTACTTCCAACATTTATCATTATTTTTTATCTGTCTTCTTAGATAATCACATAGGCACGTAGTGGTATCTCAGACTTCTTTCAATTTCTACTCACTAGTCAATAGTGATTTAGAACATTTTTTTAGATATGGGTATAGATGGCTTTAATTTATTCATCAGAAAATTGTCCATTCATGTTTTTGACTATTTATCAATTGGAAAATGACTTGTGTTTTTCTAAATTGACTGCGTTCTCTATATATTTTAGAAATGAGATCTTTATGAGAATTACTAACTGTAACAATTGTTTTCCAGCTTTCTGCTTGCCTTCTAATCTTGGTTGCATTGGTTTTGTTTATGCAAAATCTTTTTAATTTGATGTAATCAGTATAATTCATTTGACATTTCCTAATGTTCTCTAATTCTCGTTTAGTCATAAATTCCTCCTTTCCTAAAAAAAAAATAAAAAAAAAAACTCATAGACTATTTCTTATTCTCTTAATTTATTAAAATTATTAAAATGTTACAAAGGAAGTCAGTCATATATAAGTTACAAGACTAAAATCTTTTCTTATAAATGTCATATGAGGTTATAGTGAAAACTTTTCCCTTTTAGCTCCATAGGAGCACAGAGCAAAGAAATGAGATTCAATCTGTCTAGTGAGTTTCAAGATTTGGGGAAAATTCTAGAAATGTTATAGAATTCTCTTCTGAGTCTCTCTGTTGACTCTCATAAGAAAATAATTAGCCTCACTCACAATATCATGACTTTTGTAGTGTTCTTTGCCCCTGTGAATGTAACTTAAATTTCCCTGGCTTTTACCAGAACTATTTTTGGTAATTCAATATTTATTAATGATTTTCATCCTCATTTTGAAGTCATGACCCATTATCATGACCGCATGGTTAATATAGTTTGTGGACTCAGAGCAGTAGGAGTTAAAATAAATCTCTGAATTATAGAAGTAGAATCTGTCATAGTCAGTACTGATGGAGACACAGATGTATGTCCCATAGTACTCATAACCTTTTTCATGATTTAAGGGAAAGGTGATGAAACTAATGTCCTTTGCAAATTCTACTCTATAGTTGAATTCCCAATTCTGATGTGGTAGAGGTATAAGACCTCAAATTCAGTGTCCCCATTCTCCATGACCTACTGGTGAGAGCCAGCATCTGGCAAACCATGGTATCCTTCTTTGAGTGAGCATTTTCACTCAGGGAAAGAAATCCTTCCCACCAAAGAAGTGGACCTCTCAAGCTCTCAAGAGCACACTCTGATCTTTGTACAAATGATGTTGTCAACCTCTTTTCAGTCAACTGTTTTAGGAAATTTCACAAGACTGGATTATGTTCATAAATATTGCACTTCCAGTTTTCTTTCCAGATGATTTGTAACCCAGGATTATTTCCTGTATGTGCCAAAATGTTTGTGGCAGCCCTGTTTGTAGTGGCTAGAAGCTGGAAAATGAATGGATGCCCATCAATTGGAGAATGGTTGAGTAAATTGTGGTATATGAACGTTATGGAATATTATTGTTCTGTAAGGAATGACCAGCAGGATGAATACAGAGAGGACTGGTGAGACTTACATGAACTGATGCTAAGTGAAATGAGCAGAACCAGGAGATCATTATATACCTCAACAACGATACTGTATGAGGATGTATTCTGATGGAAGTGGATTTCTTAGACAAAGAGATCTAGCTCAGTTTCAATTGATCAAGGATGAACAGAAGCAGCTACACCCAAATAAAGGACACTGGGAAATGAATATAAACTGCTTGCATTTTTGTTTTTCTTCCCGGGTTATTTATACCTTCTGAATCCAATTCTCCCTGTGCAACAAGAGAACTGTTCGGTTCTGCACACATATATTGTATCTAGGATATACTGTAATGTATTTAACATGTATAGAACTGCTTGCCATCTGGGGGAGGGGGTGGAAGGAGGGAAGGGAAAAATCAGAACAGAAGATAGTGCAAGGGATAATGTTGTAAAAAATTACCCTGGCATGGATTCTGTCAATAAAAAAGTTATTTTTTAAAAAATTGAAACTTTCACACCTAGATTGAAAAGTAAAGAAATAGATGAATTATCACCAACCACATCAAAAATTGGATGTGTTCTATGGCTAAGAAAAGTATGACATTTTTGGGATGGGGGTGATTATGCTGATGTCTAACAAACTAATCTAAGAGCAATGGTATTTGCATTGTATAGATACTATGTGCAAGAGAAAAAACATTCTCTTATTTAGATTGACATACAGGAAAATGTCAAGTGCTTTATGTTTAGCTTTTGGTTTTTCCCAAATCAATCTCTCTCTCTCTCTTTCTCTCTCTTTTTCTCATATATATTTTTTTTCAATAAACCTCACTAGGTTATCTAAATTGTTTTTTCCCAAATCATTACATGTCCCAAAACATTACACACATTTAGAACCTAGTGAGGTGTATATATATATATATATATATATATATATATATATATATATATATATATATATACACCTCACTAGGTTGTCTAAATTTGGGGAATATATTATTGCCTTAATTTCTTTGATATGATTATTGATTTACCACAGAATCAATCATCTACATAGCCATTTCTATTAAATCATTTGACAAGTATAAGAGAAAAACTTAATCCATTCTTTTGAAATTGAAAAGCCCTGTGAATCCTCAAAATAAAACTCCTTAAAAAAAATCCTTCCTTGTGAAAGGTCTATTTGTGTAAATGTTTATTCCCCATATTAGATTGTATGCCCCTTAAAGAAAGGATCTATGTCTTATTTAATCTTTTGTTCTTCAGCACACAGCACAGCAAATGGGATATAGTTGAAAGTTAATCAATATTTTATTCCTTAGGTTAGACTTCAACTAAAAGTTAATCTGCCAGAAAAATAAGCAAGTTTGCTTTAAAAGCTGAATTAAATTTCTAAAACCCCAAGGGCAATTCCTGTAGTTAACTAAATAAACTCTTATTACATGTACAATCATATGTGTGTGTGTGTGTGTGTGTTTATACTTTGAGAATACTGACAAGATTCTTTTTAATTTTCTATTATTTTCCTCAATCACATGTAAAATATTTTTAATATTCATTTTACAAAATTTTGAGTTGAAAATTCTTTTTTCCCTCCCTCCCTCCTCTCCCCTTGAAAAGGTAAACAATTTGATATAGATTGTACATGTGAAGTCATGAAAAATATTTCTCATATCAGCCATGCTGCAAAAGAAAATACAGATATCCTCATCTCCTCTCTGCCACTCCTCCAAAAAACAAAAACAAAAACAATAAAAATAGTGTTTTCATATCATTTGACTATTTATTAATGGGGAATGACTTATATTCTTATAAATTTGAATCAGTTTTCTATGTATTTTAGAAATGAGACCTTTCTCAGGAAAATTTCCCTTGAGTTTTTCTCCACCTCCACCTCCATTACCCTATTTTTCTTTTTATCTTGAAAACAGAAAAGAACAAAGGACCTGTATCTTTCTTTTGTCTTTGTTTTAATTTGAATCTTCTTTTGCAAAATATTTAATATGAAAGAATTTTATATAATTGTTGCAGTATAATCTATTTCAGATTACTTATTGTCTCAGGAAAGAGAGAGATAAGGAAGGAAGGGATGAAATTTGGAACTCAGAATTTTTTCAAGTTTAAAACTTAAAAGTCTTAAGTTTAAAAATTATTTTAACATGTAAGTCAGGAAAATAAAATATTATTAATTAAAAAAAAAAAGAATTGGCAATGGAGAGGATACCTATCAAACGGGGAATGGCTAAAAACATTGTGATATATGATTGTGATGGAATATTGTTGTTCTCTAGAAATGAGAAGTTGAGCCTGGTAAAATGTAAGGGAATTAATGCAAAGTTATTTGTAACTATGCCCAAAGGACAACCAAACTTTGCATACCCTCTGATCTAGCAATTCCCCTATGAGGTCTGTCTCCCCTAGAGATTATAAAAAGGGGGAAAACAACCTACATGTCCAAAAATATTTATAGCAGTCTTTTTCCTGGTGGTAAAATATTAGAAATTGAGGGGAAAATCATTAATTGAAGAATGGTTGAAGGAGTTGTGGTATATGAATGTAAATAAAAAAATGAGAAAGACTTGCATGAACTGATGCTAAGTGAAATGAAGCAGGAAAAAGTTTTACACAGTATCAGCAAAGTAACTCAGCTTGTCTCAGAAACACAATGATTCAAAACAAGTACAAAGAACTCAAGAAGGACAATACTATCCATATGCAGATAAAAACTGATTGATTCTGAATATAGATGGAAGAATATTTTTCTCTTTATTCTTTCTCATTATTCTCTTTTTCCTTTTGTAAAAAATGAATGCTAAAAATGTTCTTGATATGTAACTGGGGAAAAAAGGAAAGACTATTTAAAAAATAAATATTAACTAATTCACATCACATAATGCTCTATCTTTTGTTTGGTAATATTTTTCATTATTAATAGATATGAAATGTATTTTCTTTCATGTTCTCCTTATTTGCTTAAGATATCATACTTTATGTTTAAATTATTATGCATTTGTTATATAGTATGAGATGTAGATTTATACCTGCTCCTGCCAAGCTGCTTTCTAGGTTTCCCCAAAATTTTTGGCAGGTAGTGAGTTTTTGGACCCAAAACATGGAATTTTATATTTATTAAACAAAATTACTATGATAATTCACTCCTTTTTCAGGAATTATTGTTGGAATTATGCCCAAATCACACTTTTCTTTAAGGCTTAATTTGTAGCTGTTTGAAAATCATTGTCTTCTGTATTTGTGTTACTCTCCCTTATCATCATAGTAGTCAGTTTTTTGTTGTTGTTTGCTCATTTTTCCAGGCAGTTGTTCTCTATTTCTGGGATAGAGGGGGCATTATTCCAAATTTCATACTTTTTGTGCTACTGTTTTTAGAATTCTAGGAGTTCTGATGTTTTGGTGCTTCTAAAGTTCCATGATCTAGAGAGAGGTATAGTCACTGCTCACTTGACTTGTCTTCTGGTCTGTAACCAAGACAGGATCTAGCTCCCCTATAAACATAAGTGTGAATGTTCCACTTGATCCTAAAACTGTGACCTGTTCCTCTTACTATTCTGTGACTGCAAGTACTGTGCTCCTTCCTGCTTTGGAACTGAGACCAGGAGCCCTATTTCCTTATGAATGATTACAATCATTGTTTTCTAGTCTTGAACTGTGTCCAGGGCATTGGTTGCCCTGCTAGTGTTCCTCTTTGCCCTGAAACTGTGACCCAGATCTGAGTATGGGTACTGTAATGTCCCCACAATGTGTCATCAAGATAGTGGCATGAGATGATTTCTTTAACCCCGCCTTTATCTGTGACCTATAATTCAAGCTGGTGGCATTGATAAGTGGGAGAAATGTCATGAAATTCATTGAATTTTATCCATTTATTTTGTTAGGTGATTTTTTTTCCCTGGATATAATTCAAGGAGTTCCACCTTCTATCTCACCCTTCCCATTGCTTTTTGATCTAATGAAGTAAGAAAATTTCTTCTTGATCCTTGCTAAATTGGAAAACAAAGGAAATTTGAATGTGTGTTCTCTGAAATGGATTGTAAATGAAGTTTAGTCTTTAGGTAATATAAGTAGGTGAGTTTTAGGAGCCATTAAAGAGTTGTTTTTCTCTGTTACTAATCATTAATACTAATATAATATTTTTAAATGTAGAAAGCTCTTCTCTCATGACCACACTTTAAGGTAATATAGATATTATTAATATTGTTCCTATTCTACATAGTAGGAAATTAATAGACTGTCTCGGGTTTATATAGCTCTTATGTGGCAGGGTTTACATGTAAACCCAAATTTCTCCTGATTTAACATCCAAATTTCTTTTCATCCTATCAGGTATAGTTAGCAAAACCAGAGAAAAAGATGACCAGAGTTCGATGATTAATAGATTTTATCAGATTCATTGAAACTTTAAGCTTCATTTGTTTATTTATTTACATTGGCCAATTATTTATATTGGCCATAATTAAAATGTATTTTAGTATAGATATTTTTCTTTCAATGGACTAATTATTTAGGAAGAGTGAGTAAAAACAGATGAAAAATATAATACACCATTATTTCCCAGAAAGGGCTAAAGTAGATAATGCCTTCTAGCATATCATTTAGATCTTTGAAGAAGGATTTTAGGAAAGATGTGAACAAAAATTACATGGAATGAGGAGAGAAATTTCAATATTCATTTAGGGAGGGCCATGACTATAGTGAAAAGATCATAGATGCAAGCATTTTCAGCTTCCCTTCACCACAATATACACTTTTATAAAATTAGGAGAATGTTTTTAAAATATTCTTCTATATTGTGATCATTAGTCCCAATTCTATATTTTTGTAGTAAGTTTATTTTTAATGTAGATTACTTTATGAACCATGTTGGGAGAGAAAAATCAGAGCAAAAGGGAAAAGTCATGGGAGAGATTAAAAAAACAGAAAAAAAAGAAATAACATAAAATGTGTTCATTTATATTGTCATCTTAGATATTTTTCTGTATGCATATGGTATTTTCTATCCAGAGTCTATTGAGATTGCTTAGCATAACTGAGCTATTGAGAATAACCAAGCCTTTCATAGTTGATCATTGCACATTCTTGCTGTTATTTTGTATTCCTAGTACTGCTTGTTTCATTCAGATCAGTTTATGTAAATCTTTCCAGGGCTTTTTAAAATCATCTTGTTCATCATTTTTTTAAAGCACAATAATATTCCATTGTACCACAGCCTGTACAGCAATTCCCAAATTGATAGGTATCCACTCTTTTTCAACTCTTTACTACCACAAAAAGAGCTGATACAAACATTTTTGCACATGTGGGTCCTTTTCCCTCCTTTATGATTTCCTTAGGATATAGACCCAGTAATGGCACTGCTAGATCAAAGGGTATGTGCAGTTTTATAATCCTTTGTGCATAGTTCCAGATTGTTCTCCAGAATGGTTGGATCATTTCACAACTCCACTAACAATGCATTAAATGTCCCAATTTTCCCATATCCCCTCCAACATTTATCATAATCTTTTTCTGTCATCTTAGCCAATTTGAGAGTTGTAAAGTGGTATCTCAGAGTTGTTTTAATTTGCATTTCTCTAATAATAGTGATTTAAAGTTTGTTTGTTTTTTTAAATGGCTTTAATTTTGTCATCTGTAAGTTTCTTTTGGCTCTTCCTGTTTTAGGTATCAGTGCCGTATTTGTGTCATAGAGGAATTTGGCAATACTTTTCTTTACCTATTTTTGCAAATAGTTTACATAATATTAATTTTAATTGTTTTTTTTTAAAGTTTGGGAGAATTCATTTGTGAATAATCTGGCCCTGGAGACATTTTCTTGAGGAGCTCATTAATGACATATTCAATTTCTTTTTCTAAAATGAGACTAAGTATTCTATTTCCTCTTCTGTTAATCTGGGCAATTTATATTTTTGTAAATATTCATTCATTTTGGTGAGATTGTCAAATGCTACCATGGAGTTGGGCAAAATAGCTCCTAATTATTGCTTTAATTTTTTTTTCATTGCTGGTGATTTCACCCCTTTCATTTTTGATGCTGGTGATTTTTGTTTGTTTGTTTTTTTGTTTTTTTCTGATCCAAATTAAGTAAAGGTTTATCTATTTTATTTTTTTTTCATAAAGCCAACTTATTTTATTTATTAGTTTAGTAGTTTTCTTAGTCTCTATCTTACTAATCTTTCCTTTGAGTTTTGGAATTTCTAATTTATTATTTAATGGGAGGGGGTTAATTTGTTCTTTTTCTAGCTTTCTATTTTCTCCTGTAACTGGTTTAAAATCTTCTCTAGGAATTTGCTTGCTCTGCTACTCTGTGCATACACATTTAGAATTGTTACTACTTTATTACTTACTTTATCTTTTATTACTTTATCAAGTTTACTTTCCCTCCTTATCTCTTTAAATAAGATCTATTTTTACTTTTGCTTTATCTGAGATCAGAATTGCTACCTTTACTTTTTTTTTTACTTCAGCTGATGCATAATAAATCCTGTTCCAGCTTTTTGCTTTTACTCTGTATGTGTGTATATTTCTGTGTTGAATGTATTTCTTGTAAACAACATATTGTAAGATTCTCTTTTTTTAATCCACTCTGTTATTCTCTTCTGTTTTATGGGAAAATTCATCCCATTCACATTCACAGTTATGATTACCAGCTCTGTATTTCCCTCCATTCTTTTTTCTCCCCTTTATATACTTTTGTTCTCTCTTTCCATCCTATTCTTAGTGATGTTCCTCTACCTATCCCACCCCCTATCTTATCTCCTATCATCCCCTCCTTTCTTTATACTGTTTTTTTTTAAACACATTCCATCCTCTACCTTATATTCTTTCAACCCTTCTCCCCTTCTCTTACCTTTTTTTTTTTTTTTTTTTTTTTAAGAAATCTTTTATGAGCACTTCCAAGAAGTCTCTTTGGGCTTGAGACCAATTTATCTCACTCTTTGAGATTTATTCTGTGGACATTCTGTCCTTCATTAGTGTTTTGGTCTGACCTGTCACCAAAGTAGCTTTCTATGGTCAAGCTTCTTTTCTGTTTCTTGCTCATTTTCTTTCTTTTCTTTTGGTATTTTCTCTTTTTTTCTTTTCTTTTTTTTTTTTTTACCTTTAAAGTAAAGTTCTGCTCCTTGAATAAGGGGGCATTGTTCCAAGCTTACTGTGAAGCACTGAGCCTTGGCTTTAAGCACAGGGGCCCCTTGTGTTTGCAGGGGGCAGCTTTGTCTGGTTTGCTCAGGAAGCAGCCTGGCTTCCTATAGTTTGCCTTCTGAGCTGGGACTAGAAGCTGCCCTGCTGATTTCCTCCTCTATTCAGACAGGACTGAGGGTCTTAGTTGCTGATTTGGTATAATTAAGACGCTCTCACTGGCTTTCCCAGAGTCCATCTGAGCTGGGTTAGACATCCATTTTACCCCAGTGAGACTAACCTTTTTTGAAGTTCTTCCAGTCTATTTTGAGCTGGAGAATGGTTTCATTCCATGAGACTCTCTTCCAAGACTTGATTTCCTGTAGTTTTCGAGGGAGAGAGGAAGAGCTAGAGCAGTTTCCTGATTTTACTCTGCCATCTTCCAATTCTATTATTTTTACTGAAGTGGGTCTTCCCTCAATCAGTGTAGATCACAACTCATCATTCTTTATTATTCTATATATCTGTTGTCCATGTTTATCCATTTTAGAAGTATTTCCTTAAATCCTTTTCTTTACCATTCAATAACTTGAATTGTCTATCTACATCAGATGAATCCTACATTCTTATAAGTATAGATTAAAAAGTAGCCTTCTACAGTAGATGGGCTACTTTTTGATTGATACTTATAAGAATGTAACTGGCATGGCAGATCAGGCACTAAGCTTGAAATGAAAATATTCTGAATTCAAATCCTAACTCAAAGATTTGGAATCTCTATGATCCTGAGAGAGGATTCATATCTTTAAAACGATAGAATTTCTATGCCCAAAGGGCTATCAAACTGTGCATACTCTTTAATCTAGCAGTGTCTCTACTGGGTCTATATCCCAAAGAGATAATTTAAAAAAAAAAAAAGAAAAGAAAAGGACCCACATGTACAAAAATATTTGTAGCAGCCCTTTTTGTAGTGGCAAGGAAGTAGAAATTGAGTGGATGTCCATTAGATAGGAATGGCTGAATAAGTTATGTATATGAATGTCCTGGAATAGTATTGTTCTATAAGAAATGATCAGCAGAATGATTTCAGAAAGAACTGGAGAGACTTACATGAACTGATGCATAAGGAAGTGAGTAGAACCAAGAAAACATTGCACATAACTACAACAAAATTATATGATAATCAATTCTGATGGACATTGTTCTTTTCAACAAGGTGATACAGGCCAGTTCCAATAGACTTGTGGGATGGAAAGAACCTTCTGCATTCAGAAAGATGACTGATTATAGATCACAACATAGTATTTTAACCTTTTTGTTGTTTGCTTGCTTTTTGTCTTCTTTCTCATCTTTTTTCCTTGTTAATTTGACTTTTCTTATGTAGCATGATAAAAGTGGAAATATATATAAAAGAATTGTACATGTTTAACATATATTGGCTGACTTGCTCTCTAGGAAAGGGATAAAGGGAAGGGAAGGAGAAAAGTTTGGAACACAAGGTTTTGTAAGGGTGAATGTTGAAAACTATTTTTGCAAATATTTTGAAAATAAAGTTATTATTTAAGACTCAAAAAAAGACGGAGTTGGACTCAACGGTCTAGAAGATCTCTTCTGGCTCTGAAGTGAATCAAAGAGGAATTATGAACTTTGTTAGTGACAGGAGTACTCCCTACTCAATTTATTAAGCATATACTATATGCCAAACATAGTAATTTTTACTGAGTATACAAAGACAAAGAAGAAATATCCTGTGCAATCAATAGACATGCATTTTGATGGGATGATACTATAAATACTCAGCTAAAGCTAATACAAGGTGGAAGTAATGTAATATAGTTTAAAGAGGAAGAAATTACTAGCAACTAGGAAGATATACATGATCATATGATGAATCTTTGAAGTTTAAAAGAAAAATAATTGTTGTCTACATATGTATTACAGGTGAATTTTATAATACTAGCTTTTGCAACATCAAGGACAATATATTAATTAATCTGTGTAATTCCTAACATCTATCAAAGCACTTGGGATATACTTACTATTTAAGAAATATTTCTTGAATGAATGAATGAATAAATGAATGTCTTTCTTAGAATAACATAAGAAGTCTATTCTGTATCCAAAAAGTCAGACATAGAGCAACCTTTTAGCAGCTGGACTTGCTGACTTCATTACCTCTGACAGTGAGGAAGTTGGTCAAACTTCACCCACCTGGCCCATAAAGGGTAAAAGTTTCCAACACGCACATCCCAGCCTGGCAGGGCCTCTTCTTGTACTGTATTGTGAGCCACATTTTTAAACAGTCTTTTGTTTTTGATGTAATCATCAAAGACTAATGGAAAAGAATAATGTTATTTCATAGCTGATGGGAAAAAAAAGGGAGACATCTGGAATTAACTTTGAATGTTAAAGATACTGACATCATTGTACAACGTGGAAAAAATGTTTAAAACCCCACAGGCAGTTTTCAGTGGAGAGGACTAGAAACTTACAAGCATGGATCAATTTAACCACTGAAGAGCACAAAAGGAAGCACTTCCTTGTAAAATAGGACAGTTTTTTTTTTTCCTCTAAAGTTTCTCTATTTATAGCTATTGTTGTTGTCACTGCTATTATTTTCATTATTTTGCACTTTCCTCAATCATGTTCATGGTTTCAAAAATAAAAACTAGATTTAATTGAAGGGATGGGAATCATGTTTTATAATGCTTTGATTCTCTCATACTTAACACAGAACTTTATAGATGGTGATCCAACTTGCTTTTCCAAGGTTCACAAGCACCAAAATGAAAAGGAGTCAATGAGACTGTGTGAAATAGGAAATGTATGCACATAGACATTTCCTGGATTTTGGAATCTCCAGTACTCTCTTTCATTGTGGTTATCCTAGGGCTTAGAAAGTATACCTTATTTATTGTTGAGAAGAGAGAAAGTATACAACATTCTCATGATGTAATGGAAAGAACGCTAAAGGCCTAAATGTAATGCCTTTCTCTAAAATTAACTCTCTGTACAACATTGAACATTCAAGTCACTGACTTTTCTGAAACTCTACGTCTCTTCTATCTTGAAAGCTAGGTTTAGGGATTAAATACAACTTCAGCTTCTTCACTTGTTTGAATGAAATGATTAAAACAGATGATTTCCAGTTTCCTTTATAATTAACCAAAAACCAACCAAAAAACAAAATCCTCATCTGTACATTTTGCCAATTTCTAAGACGTATATTTTCTTTTTTTTTTTTTAATTTTTTATTTAATAATTACATTATATTGACACTCGTTTCTGTTCCGATTTTTTTTTCCCCTCCCTCCCTCCACCCCCTCCCCTAGATGGCAAGCAGTCCTTTATATGTTGGATATGTTGCAGTATATCCTAGATACAATATATGTTTGCAGAACCGAACAGTTCTCTTGTTGCGTAGGGAGAATTGGATTCAGAAGGTATAAATAATCTGGGAAGAAAAACAAAAATGCAGATAGTTTACATTCGTTTCCCAGTGTTCTTTCTTTGGGTGTAGCTGCTTTTGTCCGTCATTTATCAATTGAAACTCAGGTCTCTTTGTCAAAGAAATCCACTTCCATCAAAATATGTCCTCATACAATATCGTTGTCGAAGTGTATAATGATCTCCTGGTTCTGCTCATTTCACTTAGCCTCAGTTCATGTAAGTCTCACCAGTCCTCTCTGTATTCATCCTGCTGGTCATTTCTTACAGAACAATAATATTCCATAACATTCATATACCACAATTTACCCAGCCATTCTCCAATTGATGGGCATCCATTCATTTTCCAGTTTCTAGCCACTACAAACAGGGCTGCTACAAACATTTTGGCACATACAGGTCCCTTTCCCTTCTTTAGTATTTCTTTGGGATATAAGCCCAATAGAAACACTGCTGGATCAAAGGGTATGCACAATTTGATAATTTTTTGGGCATAATTCCAGATTGCTCTCCAGAATGGTTGGATTCGTTCACAACTCCACCAACAATGCATTAGTGTCCCAGTTTTCCCGCATCCCCTCCAACATTCATCATTATTTTTTCCTGTCATCTTAGCCAATCTGACAGGTGTGTAGTGGTATCTCAGAGTTGTCTTAATTTGCATTTCTCTGATCAATAATGATTTGGAACACTCTTTCATATGAGTGGTAATAGTTTCAATCTCATCCTCTGAAAATTGTCTGTTCATATCCTTTGACCATTTATCAATTGGAGAATGGCTTGATTTCTTATAAATTTGAGTCAGTTCTCTATATATTTTGGAAATGAGGCCTTTATCAGAACCTTTAACTGTGAAAATGTTTTCCCAGTTTGTTGCTTCCCTTCTAATCTTGTTTGCATTAGTTTTATTTGTACAAAGGCTTTTTAATTTGATGTAATCGAAATTTTCTATTCTGTGATCAGTAATGGTCTCTAGTTCATCTTTGGTCACAAATTTCTTTCTCCTCCACAAGTCTGAGAGATAAACTATTCTATGTTCCTCTAATTTATTTATAATCTCATTCTTTATGCCTAAGTCATAGACCCATTTTGATCTTATCTTGGTATATGGTGTTAAGTGTGGGTCCATGCCTAATTTCTGCCATACTAATTTCCAATTATCCCAGCAGTTTTTATCAAATAATGAATTCTTTTCCCAGAAGTTAGGGGTTTTGGGTTTGTCAAACACTAGATTGCTATAATTGACTATTCTGTAAGACGTATATTTTCAAACTAAAATGAAGCTTGAATGAGCTGGATTCAATACATTCTTGGTTCAGGTGCTAATTTTTTCATTATAAAAAAGTTCTGTCCTCAATTTACCTATTTTGGAAGTCTAGGTGTAAAATAGTAAATATTCCAAACTATTCCAAATTTCCCTTTCTATAATGATTTAGCTAGATGGTATAATGCATAGATTATTGGATCTGAAGTTAGGATGAATTGAATTTCAAACTAGTTCTCTTCCTCTGGACAAGTCACTCCATATTTCTCAGATTCAGTCCCTTCACCTGTGAAATGGGTATTATGATGATAATACTTACCTCGCCTGTTCTTATGAGTATCTGATGCAAAAATAAAGTGCTTTTCATATTTTAAAAGCATTATATAAGAAAAGTCTAGCTATTAAAGGCTATGCTCAATTATCTTTAATTTTATTTTCTAACTTCTTTTTATCCCTTGCAAATAAACCATCTCTTGGAAAAAGCTATCCATAGGATTATTTTCCAGTTGATAGAACTACTCTGCTCACTGGTCATCTCATCTCATCATTAATCTTGATCCTCTAGCTGGATTCAACTAATAGTTCTGGGGACAATCAGGAGCCATTAGAGCAGAGGATCAAGGAATTAAGGAAGCAGATGCATAAAGATATTTTACTATTTATTCTCTACATGACCTTAAAAAAGTGAGGTGACACAATGAATAGAGTTCCAGGCCTGAAGTCAGGAAGACTCAGCTTCTGGAGTGCAAATCTGGCCTCAGACATTTACTAGCTGTGTGACCCTGGTAGAATCATTTCACCCTGCTTGCCTCAGTTTCCTCATCTATGAAATAAATTAGAGAAAGAAATGGCAAACCCACCCCAGTATCTTTGCCAAGAAAAATCCAAATAGGGTCACAAAGTATCAGACATGGCTGAACTTTTTTTATAGGTAATTAGGCGGCACCATAGATAGAGTCCTGGGTCTGAAGTCAAAAAGACTTATCTTTCTAAGTGGCAAATCTGACTAGACATTTATTAGCTGTGTGATCCTGGGCTAGTTATTTAATCCTGTTTGCCTCAGTTTCCTCATCTGTAAAACAAGCTGGAGAAGGAAATGGCAAACCACCCCAGTATCTTTGCCAAGAAAACTGCAAATGGGACATGGAGAGTTAGACATGACTGAACAATGATAACTGACCCTTAAAAAGTCAGTGTGCCTTTGTACCTACACTTCTCCTTAACATAGTATGAAAAGTAATCATAAGATAATGATCTGTTTTGCCAAATTTATACTGAGACAGTCTGAAAGAATTTGCTAGGATATGGTTATCAGTTTTTGTTACAGATGTGTTCTATTAATGTTATATGACTCTAAGGTTCAGAAATGCTGTTGTAATGAGTATTCTCAGTCATTATCTTGGGTCATTTGCTTGCCCTCCAGGTATAAAAGTAATGTCTTCACTCTTTTCCTGTCTCCCTGGCACAGCTATATCACATTCATTTAGAAAGACTATTGTGCTATCTAGGATAAGCTGTGAATTTCTATCTTATACTTTGACACTAAAAGGGATCTGATAATGTCACCACACACAAATAAACAGGAATCCTAGAGGCTGCAAATTAACTTAGAAAACTAAAAATTAACATTATGTGTTTTATAGTATGTTTTACTTATCCCATTAAATATTCCCCAATTACATTTTAATCTAATTCCTCAGAGATGGAGTCCTTTCTACTTTGCCATGCTGCTACTCTTTAGGTCAAGGAAATTCCTGAAATGGCAATTTTGCATTTTTGCATACTCCAGAAGAAAATTGTGTAACAGATAGGATAAATAGGATAAAGAAATCAAGGTGGCACATGCAGAAAGATACTTGACCTTTATTTCCTGTGTGATCCTGAAAAGTCAATGTGCTTTAGTGCCTACACATAGAAATCCAGCTTGACTGTCTCACAGCTCCTACAATATAAGACATTATATTTCCTATCTTCTTGCTTCCCCACCAGCTCTTATCCATTCCTCTCTCTTTCATTTCTCTCTCTCTCTCTCTCTCTCTCTCTCTCTCTCTCTCTCTCTCTTTCTCTCTCTCTCTCTCTCTCTCTCTCTCTCTTTTTAGTTTTTGCTGAGGCAATTGGGGTTAAGTGACTTGTCCAGAGTCATACAGCTAGGAAGTGTTAAGTGTTTGAGGTCACATTTGAACTCAGGTTCTCCTGACTTCAAGGCTGGTGCTCTATCTACTGCACCAACTAGCTATCCCCTTTCCTAATCTCTCAATCCCTAATATCTTCACAGAAAAAATCTCCTTTGCATTTATTATATATATATATATGTAGGTGTACATGATCTCATAACTAGATGCCGCAGTGTGCTTTGGAATTAGAATCAGAAAGATATGCATTCAAATTCATTGTCAGATATTTACTGTCACTAAATTATCTTCCTCAATTTCTTCATTTGTAGCATGAATAATAGCACCTTCATCTCAAGGTTGCCATGGGGAAGAAAGGACAATAATATTGGCAAAGGGTTTTGCAAATCTTGACACTAGAGTTCATCGGTGTCTTTGTGTTGTTAGCTGCTAGCAAAGTGCCTAAAACAAGGCACTTTATTAAGTTGACAACTGAAGTATAAACAGATCAAGATTAAAATTGGTCTCCCTAAGTTTTAAGTGCAACATCATTTAAAATATTATGCTCTCTCTGCCACTGCCTGAGAGTAACTAAACATCTGCATATTGGAAATAGGATCACAGGGTGCACCAACAGTGGCAGACAGAATCTACTTGTCCCTGAAGGTCTATAAGCTGTTCATGCTTTTGGTTTTGTATTTAATACATAATTCATATTTGATATCCATGTATTACAAAAAAATTTTCTGTCACTAGATAGAATAACTAAGATCCTTTGGGGAAGGATATTTTTATAGAAAAGTAGGTTTAAGTATCAAATAGGGTATCCCAAAAGTCTTAGTGAAGTTTTAATATATTAATTTTTTTAATTAATTAGACCAGCCAATAATAACAATAAAAAGTACTTCTTTTTGAAGTAATAAGCTTCCCATCAGTATAAAGCTTATATCATAGGATTTATATCTGAGGTTCAGTCAGTCAGGAAACAAGCATTTATTAAGCTCTTAAGTCAAATAGGTAACTAGGTGGAAGAGTGGATAGTGATGGGTCAGAAGCCAGGAGGCTCTGTGTTCAAATGTGGCCTCAGATGTAAACCTGGGCAAAACACTCAGTTTCCTCATCTGTAAAATGAACTGGAGGATGAAATGGCAAATCATTTTCCTATCTTTGTCAAGAAAACCCCAAATGAAATCATAAAATATAGGACATGTCTAAAGTGAATGAACAACTATGTGAGATACTGTGCTAAGTAACCAAAAAAAGAGACAACTACAAACTGAAAGATATACAGTTTCTGCCCTCAAGGAATTTAAAATTTAATGGGAAAAGGAAAGAGAAATCAGACAACAAATAAAAAGTGGGGAAATTAGGAATAGAGGTGGACCAAGAAGGGTTTGATAGAGAACTCCTTGGAGAGAATTAATATCTCACTAGTATATGTAGCCTCTTAAAATGGAGGTTCTGGGAGAAGTCATCCTAATCAGGGGGAGAGGTAGAAGTGGAAGATATTTTTAAAGTAGGAATTACAGGGATGGGATGAATTTTCAGGATTAAGAGATTTCTGAGGCATAATAGAGGAAGTACAGGGTGAATCCTGAAAAGATACAGAAAATGAGCCTCTGGAATGAGTAAATCCTCATGTAGCATCATGCAGGGACAAAGTAAAAGACACCAACTTTTAATCTAGAAATTTCTGACTCAAAAATGAATGTTCTTTCGACTAAATCAAGGAAAGACTGGATGAATATCTGTGATACAGGAAGTATTGAGTCGAAAGTTAATGGAGACCACTTTTAAGTGCTTATTCAATAAACAAGAGTTTACCCTTTTACTTCCAATTCAATTCATATTAATTTGATTAAGACAATATTTTCTATGTATAGGAATATAATAATGGCACTTTTGCTGTTTTATTTCCCCAATTTCAAACAAAAAAGATTATTTATAAATCTATTTGTAAAGAAAATGGCCTTACAACAAGATTAGACGATGATCAAGTGGCTCTCTTCTACAACAATATGATTCAAATCAGTTCCATTTGTTCAATGATGAAGAGAGCCATCTATAGCCAGAGAGAGAGAAGAGTGGGAACAGAATGTGATTCACAAAATAGTATTCTCATTCTTTTTGTTGTTGTTTACTTGAATTTTATTTTGCTTCTCTTTTTCTTTTTCTTTTTCTTTTTTTTTTTTTTTACTGGTTTGATTTGATTTTTCTTGTGCAGCACAATAATTGTATAAATATGTATGCATAAAAAAAGATGACCTGAGCATGTGATTTGGACTCCTTAAACACTCTAATGGTGTGGAGGGCGGGGAGGGGGAGGTTGGTTTGTTTGTTGTTTAGCTCTATGATTCTGTTGCAATTTTGAAGTGCATTAAAAATGGTATAGCAGGTGGAATTTTGGGTCAGTTCTGGGTAGAACATGGATAAGATTGAACATCTGTCTTTTTTGCTAGCCAAACCCTTTTCTCCTATTTGGAGATGGATAGCTACACTGATTTCTCTTTAAATGCTTTCAGGTCTCTCAGTTCTTCAGTATTTTAAACTCACACAACAAAGACCTTTATTTTAGCTCAAAGACACACAGTGATGGTCAAATATTTGATAACTAGTAAAAGGAAAGGTTCCAGATATCCAGAGGATATTTGCGCTGTCTTAGAGGAAGAGAGAAATTTTAGATAGGAGAAATAAAGAAAGACTTTTCCGTTAGAGGGATGAACATACAGAGGAAAAGACATAACTATTAAATGGCAGAGTCAGAATGTGAATTTCCAAATTCTGCTCCCAGGCTTCCTACAAAAAAAAAAAAAAAAAAAAAAAAAGCTGCTGGCAAACCAGCATCAGACTGAGTACTCAGTCAATCTAATAATTCTACTTTCTCCAAAGTGACTTTCCCTAAAATGGCTATATGAAACTTTGTCATGCTGATTATCAAATTTTCCCCCAGAGTATAGGAATAGCTGAAGAATTCAGTGCTAAGAGGGACCTTAGAGATCAATTAGAGGAATCTCCTCATTACACAGATGAAGAAGCTAAGACCCAAAGGTTAAGTAGATTGCCGGAGATCATGCTGCCAATTAGTTTCAGAGTGACACATACAAAAGAGGGTAGACATTTATACGTGCATTCTTACACACACACACACACACACACACACACACACACACACATTCATATATAAAATTTCCTCCTTTTACTATCCTTTCAAACATTCAAAAAATCATTTTAGACAGCCACATGGATTGAGTAGTCCTATCTTAGCATAATTTTGGAATATAAGGTAAAGCTTCCTGTTCATAATTGGAAAAACTACAAAAACTCTTCTATCCCTGCTGCCCACTCACACCAAACCAGTTTTTGCTAATGGTCTCATGCTTATGGTGAAACATGAAACTTTATCCCCTAATCTTAAGAGCAGAAATTACAGCCAAGGAAGCAGCTGGGGAAGTATCATTAATGTGAAACAGACTTGACTTGCATCCCCTGAGTCTTTTCAGATTTAAGATTAATATTGAAACAGATGTTTCCCTTATTTCTTGATTCTCTTCCCTTTCTGATACCTGTATTTCTTTAAAGGTAACTGATTTAAGTAAATGTTTGCAGTGAATTTATTTTCATTTTAATTCCAATTAGAGAGAGGTCTGGACCATTAAAGAACAAACAGGGTAAAGGAGATATTGAGGTAAGAAATGGTGAGAATTTGCATTGGGGCAAGGAATAGAGGGTAGGAGTAGGGATGAAGGAGAAGTGGGAAGAAAGGGCAATGTTGAAAAATGAGGCAGACAAGATCTATGGGGAAAGAGAAGGAGGGTGCACCACTGCTGCAAGCCAAAGCTTGGCATACTGCCAGGCAGGTAAACACACTGACCATGGAGCTCACAAAACAGTGCTTGCATCTGGGAACTATTTGAACATGACACAAGGCCAACTACATAAACTTCTTATTGTCTTTCTACATCTGCTTTGCATGTACTACTTATGTGTACATCTGTATTTCTTTTGGTCCCCAAAAGCATATTTTCATATGTTTAATTCCATATGAGTGTGAATAAATGATAGGTATCAGTTACCAGAAGTTGAGAATTATGGGATTTTTTATTTATCTATGTGGTAAATGTTAGTAAACTTATGGACTATATTTATTTATGATGAAAAAAAGAACATATGTGAGTATTGATGTTATACTATGCAAATTGTCAGCTAAATTTAGAGCAATTTTCTACTGGTGAATGTATAAGTGAATGAAAATTAATATTCACTTTCATCATCAGAGTGGGTTTTTACTAGGATGTCCAAGCAGTGTCACAATATGCTTTTAAAAAGTCCTTTTTATAGCTTTGGGGGAAGGGATAAATGAAGACTAATTTAGTAACCATAATTCATATTTAGCAAAGTATTTTGTGTGGGACTTGATTGTTTCAGGTTGTTTGGAGTAGACTTCTAACTACCAAAAAACATGTGGGAGAGAGCTTGGGTAGCCCCAGGCCATGTCCATTGTTTCATTGGGGGGATAGATTTGTACCAAAGTTGCCCATGTGTAAATAATAACAACAATCTATATTTGGAAGTCTGAAATTCTTCTATGTGTCATGGTACAGTTGGTACTTGCAACATCAGTGGGACCCAAGTACATTGGATACAGAGTACCAAAACCTCATCTTGAGTCCCAGCTCTGAAAATCAGTCTTTTGTAAACTTGGTCATTTCATAACTAGTCTTAGTTTTCTTATCTGCAAAACAAGGAGGGAAGAACAAGATGATCTCTAATGTTCTCCAAATTTTAATATTTTATGATTGTAAAAATCTGATATTTTCTTCTTACATGCCCATCAAATGATTCAAATGAAGTTTTAAAAAAAAATCAATGACAGTAAATGACAGACAGAAAAATAGATAGATAGAAAATGTTATACTATCTATTAGGGAAATGGGTCTTAAACTGGGTAGTTAACACAAGTGAAGGTTTTTGAATTAGAAGAAGAAAGCATATTTTATCCCACAATTGTCACAAATTCAGCAATGAGCATGATCTCATTGGTACTGTGATGAGAGAAATAGGCCTTCACTAGAAGAAGATGTGGGAGAAATGTCACTTGGGATGAGGTTATGAGGTCAGAAGAAGTCTTTGATAAAGGCTCCTGATGTTAAAAGGATTTTGTAACTCATAGAGGTGTACTGCATGTCCAAGATTCTCCTCGAAGTTTATCAACCTTCTCTACTGGTCATCTGTGAAATTTCCACTTTTCCCTTTTTCTTTAATATTTATTTACTCCTTAGCCTTTTGCTTTTCTCTATCTAAAATCTCTATTTTAGATCTACTACACCCTCAGTGATAGATATGTAGAAAATTGCATTGATGATTCTGTGTCATTAAAAAAGTTGGAGAGGTATAATTTTAGGATCATCTGATCATTTTATTAGTAAGGCTACCATATTAAAAAGAGGGAAAGAGCACTTTCAATGCCAAAATCATCATGGTTGTAGGCTCTTGATTTAAATAGCCTTGGAAAAGAGGTGTTCCCCAATAGTAACAATCAACTTTGATTAGTTAACAATGAGAGAATGAATATTATAATGAGGCACTGGACTTAATCTAATGAATTTTGAATGTGTCATTTACTTCTAAATTACTCCCAGCCTTGAGCAACCTATCAAACAATTTATCCTAACCTAAACCTGAATGGAACACAATGGATTAAAGCTCTGTAAATTTGGGTGGGGTCTGACAAAGACTGATAAGAGTTCATTCAACCTCAACAGCAATTTCCTTCAACAGACAACCTAGAAACAAGGACTACAGAAAAGGGGAAACACTGGATCTCCCATTGTCATTAGTCATTAATAATCATTTCATTCAATTCCAATCCATAAATTTGACTACTCTCCTAAATTCTAGTTTTAAATTTTTGACTAATTTTTATTTTAACTTAAATGCCCCTCAGTTATCTAATATTCAATTATTTTTATTGAGATTTATGATCTTTCTCTCTGACACTGGTTTGATTCCTTGATTTATCTATAATTTAATATTTCAAATTTTTATTTTTTTTAATATCACATTCATTTATAGACACATCTAATCCATGGGCATCAACTTTGTTGCTATGCTTTTTCTACTACCAAAAAAAAAAAAGTATACATATGAATATTTTAGTATATATGGAACCTTTCCCTAATCATTTTAAACCCTTTCTTCAAATCTTTTACTCCATAAGATGTTTTGTCCATACATTCAAAGATGAATGTGACATCTTCTTCCAAATTTTTTAATACTTTTTCTAGACTTCTCCTTTGCATCATTTCATCCTTTTTAGAAATCACAATTATTTGTATATTAATCCCTCCCCCTCTCCAACACACACCCCTTGGATTTTTAAGCTGCTACAACAAAAAGCACACTGGATTTGAAGTTTAAGAATCAAGAGACTGAATTGGCCCTACTATTTTTCCCTAGTGTGACTTGTGACTTTTAATCTCTTTCAGTTTCTTCTTTAAACAAACAAACAAACAAAAAAGTCTATAAATACCTTTGACTCAAAGGAACAGTTTGGGAAGACTGATTTTCAATACCCAATTCCTTGATGAAGGATAAGTGGAATTGTTGAGAGTGGCAGAAAAAAGACATGGTCTGCTGAATTCTTCTTAGCCTTCATCTTTGAGATGGTTTGCAATTCTCCTCCCCCCCCCCCCCTCTTTTTTCTAAGGCTGCTGAAAGGAGAGAAAGATTCTAAGAAATTGACATGAGAGGAGCTGGCATTCTCTACCATGTGTTTATCTCCAATCTGCTATACTAATGACTTTTGGGAATTTGCCCTTGATTGAGATCTGGGACACTCTCTAAATTGAGCAGTTTTATTTCATTCCCAAAAGGAGAGCTAATTCAATCTGTACTATCTGGTATATATTTTTATATGTAAACTTTCTTTTATTTCTAAGTTGCTATTGATAAATGAGTTTATTTTTTTGTTACATGTGTTCATTGTGCAACTGGCATTTAGATAGGTAAAACTTGGAGCCCTTCTTCCGCATTAAAGGATAAGCAGGAAAATACCTTGAAACTAAAAATTACATCTTCTAGGCTAATAATATTTAAGTGAACAGATATGTCTAATCTAACTTAGGACCCCCTCTCTTTGAAGAGAACAGGAGGACCAGCCTCTGCCTCTACCCCCTATTTTTCCTCTAAATTATATCCTTAAGATTTATCTGAACTGAAACTGAATGAAACAAGCAGAACCAAAAGAACATTAAAGACGGTAACAAGATTGTGTGATAATCAACTGTGGTGGACTTGACTTCTCTCAACAATGCAGTGATTCAAGACAATTCCAATAGACATGGGATGGAAAATGCCAATTGCATCCAGAGAGTAAACTATGGAAACTAAATGTGGATTGAAGCATAGTATTTTCACTTTTGGTATGTTTGTTTCTTTTCTTTTTCATGTTTTTTTTTCTTTTTTGTTCTGAATTTTCTTGCATAACATGACAAATATGAACACATGTTTAAAATAACTTCACATATTTAACCTATATCAGATTACTTGCTGTGTTGGAGAAGGGGAGGTAAGGGAGAGAGGAAGAAACATTTGGGAAAAAATAGTCTTAGAAAAATGAATGTTTCAAACTATCTTTACATACATTTGAAAAATAAAATACTATTAAAAATTTTAAAAATAAACTATATTCTTAATTGTATTTATTAAATCAGAGGTGTTAAATTCTCAGTCTGGTTCTTCTGAATGTGGCCCAACTCAACTAAAATGTAGTTTGAAAACAAAATAAATAGAAATACAACATAGATAATGGTAATTTGTTGTTTTCAAAGTCACTATGTTCATCAGTGGGATCTGTTTCTATTTAATGCTATTGTCTAACATTTCCTAGCATAAAATGAGTCATTAAAATATATACTTACTCATTTTGAGTTGTTCAACTAGTTAAATATGCTTAAAAATATTTCAATAAAACTGTATTATCAGTAGAATGTATTTGTACTTTTACTTAATACTCTAATGTGATTCCATCTGTATAATTATTGACATAAATCACAACCCTTATATAAGAATTTGGTAGATAGTCTCTGAAAGTTCTTGTGGCCAAAAATATCCAACACTCTAAGGCCATCCTTACCAAGCTTAACTGATCTGATCCTTAGTTGGTTGGTAGGTATACAGTCTAATACCAGACTTTACACATTTCCAACTAGGTAGGACCTTCCAGAGTTTACATCTTGCTATTGTAGCCTTGCAAGCTCAAGGATTACCTTCATGCTACAATGGAGCATTGAAGGAGAATTTTAATGGAGGATAATTATGATCATTATGGGTAATTAAGAAGTAGGGATGTTTGAGGTACATTTCTAACCATTTGAGGTTGACTTCATGGAGAGAAACCATATCCTCCCACAAAACATTTGATACTAGTGTTAAAAGACCACGAGTCTAACTCACTATAGTATTTCTTACATTCTTATATGAATGTAGGCAGTTGACATGGATAACACACATACATCCCCAACACACACACACACACACACACACACACACACACACACACACACACAGATTTCTGGGTAGAACAAATCTTGAAATGATGATAATTTCTAACTACATATAAACTATGAACCTAGCTAACAATTGAAATATCTTAGTTAAAATAGTAATGTTTTCCTATAACTCTTTTAAATATGACTATTTTATGCATATACTATAAATCTGTGTTATATCAATATATTTCATTAAAATGTAAGTTCCATAAGAAATTCTTTGATCTTGGTTTTTCTTCCTTTCAAAGAGCAGGGAGGGAATGTAAATAAGCTTTGAAGATACCTCCAAGGAAAAATAATTATAAGTAGTCCTAAATGTGTATATTCCCTTACTAAACTTATTAAACATAGATCACTTTAAGCATATCATCTCAGTTGTTAATTACAAAAGACCTATGTGATAGAAAGTGGAATAATTCTCATATTCAGTTAATAGATGAGGAAACTTAGACATTTGACTAAATGTGATTTGCCCAAGTTTATACAACTAATAAGTTTCAAAGGCAAAATTCAAATCCAGGTATTTCCTGATTCCAAGTATCTTATTTTTCTACTAGTCCATTATATTTACTGATCACAGAGTGGAATTATGGTCAAAAGACTTTGTTGTAAGACTATTATTTATCATAATGAATGGGTGATGTTTGTCAGGTTGCTGAACAGTTTTCACCCTCAGTTTTGTCATCTGAAAAATAAAAAACATATTCAGACCATTGAAATTACAAATAGATTGTGACAATAAAATTAAATAAACCACATGGTGTACTTCATAAATCCTAAATAATTATGTTCAATTCATTACCATGTTTATTAAAGGCCTAAAAAAGATTATAAAATTATAGAATCTAAAGGACCTCACAATCCATACAGTTCAATATAAAAATGAATAAGGATCCCCTCTGTTTAAAATTCAGTTATTCTTCCAATAAGCATTTATTCAGAAACTACTTTTTTTCAGACACAGTGCTAGGTAGTGATATAAAGGGGAAAGAAAAAAATAACTGAAAGCATCCTTTTATTTAAGGGACTAACAATTTACTGGGACAAATAATAATATACATAAAATACATTAAAAATAATACACATAAAATAACATGACACATATATACACATACAGATACATGCACATATATATGTATATCAACATACATAAACAATGTAAATACAATACAAACAATGTGGGGAGATGTCACTTAGCAAAAGATGAAATTTTTTTATTAAAGCTTTTTAATTTCAAAACATATACATGAATAATTTTTCAACCTTGACCCCTGCAAAACCTTGTGTTCCAAATTTTCCCCTCCTTCCCCTTGACCCCTCCCCTAGATGGAAGGTAATCTAATATATATGTTAAACATGTTAAAATACATGTTAAACCCAATATATGTATACATAATTATACAATTATCTTGCTGCACAAGAAAAATCAGATCAAAAAGGGAAAAATTAAAAAGAAAAATGCAAGCAAACAACAATAAAAAGAGTTAAAATGCTGTGTTGTGATCCACACTCAGTTCCTACAGTCCTCTCTGGGGGTAGATGGCTCTCTTCATCACAAGATCATTAGAACTGGCCTCTATCATAAAAGATGAATAATTTTGCTAACTACAAATGAAGCTAGAGATTCTAAGAAGCAAAAGTGAAGAAACCCATGCCAGGCATAAGGGACAATTTATACAAAGGCAGAAATAGAGGATTGACTACCATTTAAAAGGATTATATTTATGAAAGTTAGCTCTACCTATTTTCCTGTAATTTGAACGTTTCTATTCATGTTTCATAATTATTTGAAACTTAGCTTGGTATGTAATGAAAGTTGCTTATATAATCCTATTTTTTTTTCCAGATTTATTTCCCGTTTTCCAAATGGCTCTTATCAAAAAAGCACTCAACTAGTTTATTGAACTCATGACTATTTTTTTATTGTTTCTGATTCTTGCTAATTTAGTATATCCCTAGTGATGTACTTTAAAATTTAAAGCAGCCCGAATAGTTTTGATGATTACTTTGTCATACTATTGATTGGGGTATGAACTGTTATTCTTCCTTTAACTTTTAATTTCTTTACTTTTCTCTTTTTTTAATGACTTGTACCTATTAAAAAACATACAGTCTCATGCAGTTTCTTTTTGATTCTGGCTTCCATTTTGAAATGATCACTAATCATTTTTTTTTTAACAATACATTATAAAATTTTTCTAGTGTTCTAGGTAATTATAAAAAGCTGCTTAGTTTTCAGATTTTATTATGTTTCCTTAGAAAAAAAATAGATATCTGGACCACCCCATTCCTAGAGTAGCTCTCCTATTTTCTGTGATTTTTCAAAATTCAGTGATAATGGCTAAGGAATCATATTTGTAACATATTTTTAGTACATCAAGCTATAGTTCATTAGATTCTGGTGATTTGAATTTTCAGAATTTGCTTTGTACTCCTACAGTATACATATCCCTTTATCCTAGGTTTTAATTCTATCTATGTTTAGCCCATGGGACCTTAGCTGTTTTTTATCTAAATATCTAATCCATGACTGAAACTTATATGGAGAAATTGATTCAAGAGTGACTGTAAGCCGTTATGAATGAAATTTGGAAGATATGAATAGAAATCATTCTAAGGAGTAAATGGGCTTGCTCACTGTTCACCATTTGTGAGTCTTTTATATAGCCAGCATTGTGGAAGAAACCAAGTTAATAGTTTAAACTAAAGAACTACCTTTCTTCTTAACAAGTTTGAAACAGATTATAATAATGACATTGAAAGGTCAATGATTTCTTTTTTGGTTTTGAGTTTCTTTGAAGCTCTGTATCAAAAGTAGAACTAATAATTTCTTGACTTGCTTAAATGTTATTATGTTGGAATCTTTAAAAACTGCTAACTCATTAGAGTTGATAAATTATTGATCTGATCTTACAAGGAGATGTTTTGGGCCAGAACCTGAAACAAGGTACTAAGTAGAACTAATTGATACAATGCTTGTGTTCACACCTTTAGAGAGCTCATATAAGCAAGAAGTATTTAAGTACTCATTGGAGTTCACAAGTATAGGAGATTCACAAAGTAAACTTTGTAACTTTGTGAATTCACACCTCCCTTGAAGCTCTTAGGGCCAGAGAGCACTCTGGGAGAAAATCCATAATCCCATTCTCTCAGAAGAAATCATATATAAGCCCAATTAAGAGAGTTCAGCAGAATTAGATTGGAGAGGAACATGCTAGGACAGGCACAGAGCATTCTGGGAAATTGAGAGCCAGAAGCCCTCTCTCAGAGGCAAGAGAGATTCATTCCATTTTCCACTTTGCTGGCTGGAGACTGGAGAAAGCAGAGACAGAAGCAAAGGACAAAGCTGCAAGAGCTCTTAGAACCAAGCAGAGAGATAGGCCTCAACTAACTAGGCTATTTTTGGAAGGAGAAAATAAATGTTTGAACTTTTATCACCTGGCTGCATTTTGAGGTGATTATTACTCTTAATTGAAACTAAGGCTGCCTCCAAAAAACCTCCCCAAGAAACCTGCAATCTCCCAGAGAGAACGATTATTATTTTAAAGAAGAAAAACACCCACATTATTGCATTCCTTCAAGTCGCATAGAATATTGAGGAGAAATAGCACCCTGCATCTGTTAAGCATACTAGATTTGAGCATATTTTATTTGGAAGAATGAAGCATGAATCCTCATACATAAAACTGACTTTTACCACCTTTTAATTCTTTTATTTCCTCTGTCATCCACTCAACAAATATTATGTGCTAGAGATCATGCTAAGCACTGGCAATACAAAGGTAATCATTAAAAAGACATTTCTATCCTCAAAGTGATCATTTATGAGGAGAAACAAGCAAACAAATATGTACAAACAAACTATGAAGGATGAATAGATTGTAATTAAAAGAGGAAAATTGTTAGATTGAAGAGGAGTTGGGAAAGACCTCGTGTAGGAGAGGAAATTTTAATTAGGACTAGAAGAAAAGAAGGAAAGATTAGATAGTACATTCCAGGTAAGGGAGACAATAAGAAAAAAAAATCTGAAGTCAAGATGCATTATCTTATTGATGGAAGAGCAAGGAGGCTAATGTCACTGAATCAAAGAGCGTATGGTGAAGAATAAGATATAAGAAAACTGGAAGATGGGGTAGAGCTTGATCCTAGAGGCTATGGGGAATCATTGGGATTTATTGAGTAGGAGGTGATGTGGTTGGACTGATACATTAGGACAATCACATTGGCATCTAAACAGGAGATAGATTGGAGTAGGGAGAGATGTGGCAGGAGGATCCATCAGCAAATTGTCGAGTAGTCCAAATGTGAGGTAATGAAAAGTTGTATTCAGTGAGAGTAAATGAAGGATGGTGTCAGTATCAGAAGAGAAAAGAGAATATATTCAAGAAATGCTGAAAAAATGAAATTGATAGACTTGGCAAGTGATCAGATATAAAATAGTCAGGGAAAGAGACACTGAGCAATTGAGAATGACACCTTAACAAAGTTGTGAACCTAAGATACTAGGAGTATGCTGTTATTTTCTATAATAATAAGGAAGTGTTTATGTGTGTATGAGTGAGTTGGAGTCGGGGAGGGGGATTTAAGATGAAAGATAATGAATTCAGTTTTGGAAATGTTGAGTTTAAGATATCTACTGAATATTTAGTTCAAGATATCTGAAAGGTAAGATTGGAAGTCAGCAGACAGAGAAAATATGATAATGAAATAATGTAGCAAAAGAAAAGAATATTCAGGACAAAACTCTGCAGGACATCTATACTTATACAGCATGATCTGGATAAAGAGACTAAGAGCAGCAGTCACACGAGTAGAAGAGGTAGGAGAGTGGTGTTTTTGGAACACCTAGACAGAAAAGACTATAAAGAAGGAAATAGTGTCAACAGCTGCAAAGAGAACAAGAAAAATGAGAATTAAGAAAAGACAATTAATGAAATATAGCAAATAAGAGATCACTGGTAACTTTTTGTTCAATCATTTCAGTTGTGTCCAACTCTATAATCTTACTTGGAGTTATTTTGGCAAAGAAATGGTTTACCATTTCCTTCTCCAGCTCATTTTTACAGATAAGGAAGCTGACACAAACAGTATTAAGGAACTTACCAAGGATGACATAGCTATTAAGTGACTAAAGTCAGATTTGAACTCAAGTCCTCCTGGCTCCAGGCTCAGAGCTTTAGTGACTATATCATCTAGTTGCCATATTGATAACTTAGGGAGGAAAATTTATATGGAATGATGAAGTCAAAAGCTTAACTATACAGGATTAAAAAGAAAATGAGAGGAAAGGAAGAGTGGGCATTTATTTCAACTTTGAGCCAACTCTGATGAGAGTTGGATTCACACAATATTCATCCCCTTCTCTAAGTTCCCTCAGATATGATAGGTTTCCTTTGCCTCATTGTCTCATATAGTTTCCCTCTTTTTATCTCCCCTTTTCCCTTTTTCTGACACTATCCCATTTCCATTTCTACTTCCTTTTTTATATTATATCGGTAAAATCAAATTATTCATATGGTATATATATGTGTGTGTGTGTGTGTGTGTGTGTGTGTGTGTGTGTGTGTATACATAAATATATTCACAGAGAGAGAGAGAATATATAGAGAGAATATAATCATTGGGAATTCTGGGTTTACATAAATCACTGGACTTGGAATTAGGGAGACCAGCATACAAATCTTATTTCAGATATGTGTTCACTATATGAGTCTGCACAAGATATCTAATTTCTCAATCTCAGTTCCCTTATCTATAAAGTAAATATAATGATGGCACATATTTCACAATATGTTCACAGTATTGTAAGATAATCAAATTGAATACATGTATGTGTATATATACATATTCACATGTATATATACATATATTCACATACATGCCACATATATACATTGATACATGCATGTACACATGCACATGCATGTATAAGTATATTGTGTAATTGCAAACTTCCTTGAACTATATCAAAGTAAGACATCATCATTAAACTCATAGAAGATCATTTACAAAGTGAATTGCCTGAGATAATCTAGAACAGAAATGTCAGAAAAGATGCTATATACCCCATAAGGCCTACAATATTCCTGAGTGCACTGAACCAGATTAAAACTTAATTGGGAAACATTTAAGAAAATAAATTAAAATAAAAAAAATATATATATATATATATGAGATTTATTGGTCTCATTTGTATTTTATCTATACCACTGATCTAGTAAAAGCAAATCAATTTTAAAATAAGATAATGGGGGGACTCAGAGATTTTAAAGGACTGATCTCTGGCCATGTGACTAATAGGTTGCAGCAATCATACCTGAATTCAGTTGTCTCCTGATAGCCAATACTTATAGTTATCTTCTATATATGTAGCATCTTATGATTTATTATATGTTTGTTCCAAAAAACAAGCTTTTTTGAAGTAACATATACAAATAATAATATCCCTATACTATTGATCTTTCATGAAATCCTTGAAATAAAGATTCACCATTTTAGTGAAAATATCCAATTTATATAATACAGTTATGAGTCATGAGTGACTGTGACCCCTTAATAAATGAAAATCAGGATGGGATGACAATGGATAGGTACTTGTTGGAGGTGAGTAGGATTTAATGCTATTGTAAATAAGGATTATGCCAGGAAATGGAAAATGATTTTTAAAAGTTTTCATCAAAAGGACTATATAAGAGAAAAGGAAATTAGCTAGTCATATGTTAAGAAGAGGGGATAACTGATAGATGAATGTTGTTCTTCATGTTGAGAGAAAAAAAATCCTTATTAATGAAATCACATATCTATTTTTTTTATTTGAGTATTTTAAAGCAAGGAAAAGTGTGGCTAAGAGAAATAAGATGACTTTCCCATGGTCACAGGCACTAAAACATTAAGAATTTTCCTTCTTGACAGTATCAGCATTCTCTCCACTGAGAATGATAACTCCCATATAATTTTAAAAATGAATTTTTTCAACTATGGCCAAAAACTCCATCACTCATAGTTTCTTCTAAAGCAGAATGCCTTGATATTTAGAAAGGTTGTTCTATGGACCATGGGCATTGCCAGGCCCATACTTGAAGTCTTTCAACTTTAGTAGAACCTGGTAAAAACTACATCTTACAAACCCAAGATTACCAACAGATCACGATGAGGCATCACAGTAGGAATTTAATGTAAGGCCATAATTACATAGATACTAAAATTTTTCTTTTAAAGCCAATCTCCTGAGTTCAGCCAAAATATTTTCTGATGCTTCTAATTGCTTCACCCAATATTTCCAGCTAAGAAATAGTCCCTGAATAGTTTACCTCTCAGAACTGTGGAAGAGGAAGAGATTTATGACCAAATTAAAACTAGAGATCATTACTGATCACAAAATAGAAAATTTTGATTATATCAAATTGAAAAGTTTTTGTACAAACAAAACTAATGCAGACAAGATTAGAAGGGAAACAATAAACTGGGAAAACATTTTTATAGTCAAAGGTTCTGATAAAGGCCTCATTTCCAAAATATATAAAGAATCTACTCTAATTTCTAAGAAATCAAGCCCTTCTCCAATTGATAAATGGTCAAAGGATATGAACAGATAATTCTCAAAGAAATTGAAACTATTTCTAGCCATATGAAAAGATGCTCCAAGTCATTATTAATCAGAGAAATGCAAATTAAGATAACTCTGAGATACCACTACATACCTGTCAAACTGGCTAGAATGACAGGGAAAGATAATGTGGAATGTTGGAGGGGATGTGGGAAAACAGGGACATTAATACATTGTTGGTGTAATTGTGAATACATCCAACCATTCTGGAGAGCAATTAGGAACTAAGCTCAAAAAGTTATCAAACTGTGCATACCCTTTGATCCAGCAATGTTACTATTGGGCTTATATCCCAAAGAGATCTTAAAGAAGGGAAAGGGACCTGTATGTGCAAGAATGTTTGTGGCAGCCCTCTTTATAGTGGCTAGAAACTGGAAACTGAATAGATATCCATCAATTGGAGAACGGCTGAATAAATTGTGGTATACCCTAGAGAACTTCTAAATTTAGTTCTCTATACCATTAATTTTTTAATCTTTGATGAAGATGCACTGGCTCCAGCAGACAGGTTTTATAACCCATCAGAAGAGCAGTGTCCAGTGCGAGCAGCTCCACTATCTTTAGATAATTGCCAGGTGATGTGGAGAGATCCAGAAAGTGGTGAATGGAAGGGACCAGATAGGCTAACTGCTTGGGGGAGAGGGTTTGCTTGCATCTCTACATGTGGAGAAGGAATCAGATGGATGCCAACGAGCTGCATTTGCCTTGTCCATTGCAGAGAGATGAAGCAGACCCTTGAAACAAAGGAGAAGACCCAAGAAATATCGAGTGGTTCTGTTGCTGATTGTGCTCACCATTGAAAGAGCATGGCTGACAATGAGACTATTAAAAAGACTTTTAAAATCTTCAGGAATCATTGGATTTCCTAATACAAGATGAAACTGTTTTAGTTCTTGAAAAACCAACAAGAATCATTGGATTCCCTGAGATGAAAAATTGTTGATGAGACTTTTACAGTACATCAGAGCTTACAGGAACTATTGGATTCCTGGCACATGAACTAATGGACAATGGAATCCTTTTGGACTATTTCTAGGACTTATGGACATGTGTAAATTTTCAGGATGATTCATGTTATTTGTTACATTATACTAGCCTGTGTTATATTGCTATGTGTTTATGTGTTTTATGTAATTGCAAGAATTATTGGATTTCTTGAGATGAAAGATTGTTGATGAGACTATTGCAGTACTTAAATTTTCATGTTAATTCATGTTATTTGTAACATTACTACTAGCCTGTGTTATATTGCTGTGTGCTTATATAAATTATATGTAATTCCTCTCTGAAAGTCATCCCATATAACAAATAGTATTGCTAAAGGATGGAGGAAGAGAGGGGGGTGTAATGTAAATTATGTGTAATGCCTCCCATATTGATGGATTTATGTATACCATGTATATCTGTTTCAAAGTTCTGGCCCATATTGATGGATTTATGTGTACCTGTTTCAAGTGAGCCCCTTCAGAAACCTGCTAATCTGATTTGACTTCCTATTTCCTTTGGTATTTTTATCTCCCTTCCTGAGGTGTCAGGGAAGTCATGATCACTTTTTTTTTTTTTGGGGGGGGGTTCTCACTTCCTTGAGAAGTCAGGGAGGTCATGACCACCCTATGTTCTAAAACAAAAGAAAGGGGGAGATGTTAGAATCTTTACAAACTGCTTACTCATTAGAGAAGATGTTTGGGGCCAGAACCTGAAACAAGGTACTAAGTAGAACTAATTGATACAATGCTTGTGTTTGCACCGTTACTCATTGGAGTTCACACGTTTGGGAAATTTCAGGGTTTAGTATGAGATATCTGAATTCACACCTCCCTTGAAGCTCTTAGGGCCAGAGAGCACTATGGGAGAAAGCCCATAATCCCTCTCTCTTGTATTCCACAATTCCTCTCTCTTGTATAAAAGAAACAGACAGAGGCTCTTGGACAGATTTCAGCGGAATTACATGAAGAGTGGAGCTGGCTGGTGGCTGAAGAAAGCAGAGGCAGAAGCAAAGGAAATCTGCAAGAGCTCTTGGAACCAAGCAGAGAGAGAGGCCTCAACTAACCAGGCTACTTTGGAAGGAGAAAATAAATATATGTATTTTTACCAGCAGGCTGCATTTGGGTGATTATTACTTTCAACTGCAACTGAGACTGCCTCCAGAAAACCTCCCCCGAGAAACCTGCTCTCTCCCCCAGAGAGAACTAGTCTACTTATTTTAAAAGAAGAAGATCACCACGTTATGGAATATTATTGTTTGGTAAGAAATGACCAACAGGATGATTTCAGAAAGGTCTGGAGAGACTTATACAAACTGGTGCTGAGTGAAATGAGCAGGGCCAGGAGATTATTATATACCTCAACAACAATACTATATGATGATCAATTTTGATGGACCTGGCCCTCTTCAGCAATGAGATGAACCAAATCAGTTCTAATGGAGCAGTAATGAACTGAACCAGCTACACCCAGAAAAAAAACTCTGGGAGATGGCTAAGAAACCACTACATTGAATTCCCAATCCCTATATTTTTGCCTGCCTGCATTTTGGATTTCCTTCACAGGCTAATTGTACAATATTTCAGAGTCCAATGCTTTTTGTACAGCAAAATAATGGTTTGGTCATGTATACTTATTTTGTATTTAATTTATACTTTAATATATTTAACATGTATTGGTCATCCTGCCATCTAGGAGAGGGGGTAGGGGGAAGAAGGGAAAAAATTGGAACAAAAGGTTTGGCAATTGTCAATGCTATAAAATTACCCATGCATATAACTTGTAAATAAAAAGCTATTAAAAATTAAAAAAATAAAAACAAAACAAAACAAAAAGAAAGAGAAAAAAAAATATACCTGAGTCCACTCCCAGAAACTAAGCAACAAAATATATTGAATTATTTATCCTAAGATATAATTGATTGTTAAGTTACATGCCTAAGTGAAGGGACAAGTCAATTTTCACTTGAAGAAGTTACAAAACAGCCTTCACAGATGTTCCTTATGGATTGGAAATAAAGTAAATTGGAGGCAGAAGAAAGAGGAGAGAGATCAGACAATGCAACAACCTCTCAGTGGAGCGATCAGAAAACACAACTGCTTCTCAGTCTCTTTGTATCATCATCATCCTCTCACATGAAGAGATTCATTCTACAGGTCTGAGTTAGGCCTCCAACAGCCACTAGCAGGTGGCTCCCATATCACAATTGATTCCTTGAATAGTTCATCTCTATGGCACAACATTGAAAACTGCATGATGTGGTCACCTAATTTTGGACTAAGAATATACCCACTTTGCATTCACAGTGTGTTGTTCCTTCTTCTGCAGTAGTTATCATTTCATATCTAACAGGCAAACAAAATCATGTTTCCCAATGATTTCAGCTCATGCATAGGTGAATCTCTCTGTCTCTGTCTCTGCTTCTCTGTCTCTCTTTCATTCTTTCTTTCTCTGTCTGTCTTTCTTGCTGCCTTTCTCTCTCTGTCTCTCTTTTTTTCTCTGTCTCTCTGTTTTTCTTGCTGCCTCTTTCTCTGTCTCTCTTTTTTTCTCTGTCTCTCTTTTTTGTCTCTCTCTCTCTCTCTGTGTGTCTCTCCCTACTTCCCTACTCCACCTCTCTGTGTTTCTTTCTCTCTCTGTATCTCTCACTGTCTCTTTCTCTGTATCTCTTCTGTTCTTTCTCCTCCCCCTTTTCCCTCTCCCTCTTCTTTCTTTACACACCTCCTAAAGGTTGAGTTCAATTTGTCTTCCTAAGTCTGCCGTCTGTAATTTGACTCATCATTAGATAGACTTGTTTGCAGTTGCCAGATGACAGACAGGCAAATCTCACTAACACCTTTCACCCATCATGAGAGCTGCCCCAAAGGCAGAAGCCCAGGTCAACATCAATGAAATGTGATGAGTACTCATTTTTTTAAACTTCTGGAATCTCTACTCTCCTTTATACAACTGAATGTTTGCATAGTGCAAAATATTGCCTTGAAACATCTTGCTAGGCTAAACAAGTTTTGTCATTATAACTATCACCACAACCCATGCACCCCGTCTTTTCCCCTCAAAGCAGTTTTGCTTTCAACTAAGCTTGAATCAAGAATCCTGAGAGACAAGGAAGCAAATGAGTTCATTGGAAAAGAAATCAACAATTTTTAAAAAGCAGACAGCCAGGTTTTAGTATACCATTTAATTCAATGGAAAACTGGACACTGATATCCCAGTTGACTTAAATCTTCCTTTATTTCATTGAACTTCAGTGTTAAAACCACAGTTTAATTGCTCTTAATCTGGACAGGTCAGCCCTAGCCACAACATTTAAATCTACTTTAAAAAAATATTTTTTCCCATCATCAATACAACAAAAGATATTCCCAAGGAAACCACAAAACTGAGGGAAATGGATATAATTGTTGTTCCCACAGTTTGACTGTGGGGGTTGAAGCTCATACAATAGGTAGGTATAAATGAATGCTATATGTGATGTTCATTATGATATTGTTTTGTATTTTGAAAAAAATGCCCTTCACTCAATGCTTTAAGATTACAAGTACATATCCTAAAATGTTTGAAATAGTACAAATAAAAATGAAAAGTAGCACCACAGAATTGAATATTAGGATTTTTAATCTTCTTCACATGAAGACGGATTTTTTAAATTAAGGAACATTTTTGTCTTAATAATTCATATTTTTATAGCTTAGATATCATTAGCCACATTTTTATGGATGAGAAAACTGATGTTTATTGATTTGAATAGACTTACCAAGGACACATGTAGCTATGAAATGTCTGAGCCATGAATTACTTCTGACTTCAACAACAAGACTTGTTTCAGTGGATTACACTTAGATCATCTTGTTCAACTTCCTAATTTTATAGATGAGGAAATGAAATTGATTAAAAGGCTTTCCAAAGTTCTTGATAGTTACCTATTTCAGTATCCATTTGCTTGCTTAGGTGTGGGAAGTACTTCCAACATTAATGATAACAATCCATGCATTCCTCCCAATTTTGAGATTTTTGGTTATATTCTCTCATAAATCAACCACAGAGAGATATAACTCACATATTGGTAGCCTTCCTCTAGTTTTTTGATTCACCTTCAAATCTTAGAAAAGTATGGTATTCCATAATCTGTCAACATATAGTATTTCCAGACTATTGGTACTTAAAAGCATTAGCTTTTATTTCAGATAGAAAGTTAAAGTCAATAAAGCATTATGAAATTTCCTAAAAAGCTACTAATACTCATTTCCTTTTACTTAAATTCTGGTCCTGGTTTGATATAAATCTTCAATACTGCCCATGAAGTACATGAAATAACAAAAAAACTTCTAAAGGATAAAAATTGTACAACATTGTAATTCAGATTATGGGCCTTTTTCATCCACTTGGAATTTCTTATGTGCATAGTTAGGCTAAAATCTTTTCATTAAATGTGAATATGATTTAGAAGTCTGTGTTTTAGTCTAGACTTAATGTAATTAAGACAATGACACTCCAAACAAAAACATCTAGAAGAAGGATTGCTTTCATTTGGACTCTCCTGATAATGACAAACAGAACTGCTGACTAAATAACATTTTTTTTTCTTTGATAGGAACAATCAGAGGGTCAAGGAATAAACTTATCTCTATTATGTAATATTCAAAGAAGCTTGTATGATTCCTAAGAATAGGAAACATCTTGTCAGCAAAGAAGCTGTTTGAAAATGTGAGAAGTTTAATCGAGAAATAATTTTTAATCATTAAATATTCATTGAGTGATAACTTTGTCCAAAGAATTATATAGTATTTTAGGGCATAAAATAAAAAATCAGAAGTATCCTTGCTCAAAAAGTCTACAGTTGAGCTCAAGTTAAAATATAGTTGACAGAGTGAGGAAGAAAAAAGTCAACAATGAGAAAAGACTGGTTGATAATCTGGAAGTAAATGAATTTGGAATTTAGAGTAACAAAAAGAAAAGGGAAAGTCCAGGCATTATTAGACATATACCCTGGAATGAAGAAACTAAATATTAGGAAAGCAGATCTTAACAACCTCAGATTCACAGTATTTATGCTACAGCAATTATTTACAATTTCTATGGTCCCAAACTATAACCAGGGCATCATTGCTACACCAATATATCCTGTATATTTGCCTAATGTGGTTTCATGGTAATAAATAAATAAATAAAACAGAAAAGACTTCAAGAGCCTAGAAGGAAGGCTGGCATGCACACACACACACACACACACACACACACACACACACCTAACTATATAGTTATAATTAATCACAAAGAGCATCAATATTTTCAGGTCAAGTCAACAAACGTTTGTGGTTTGGAGAGAAGCACGATAGGATACATGCCCTCAAAAAACTCATAGTCTAAGGGAGAAGAATCAGAAAACATTCAAACAATTTTGTATAAAAAAGATATATACAGAATAAATTGGATATAACTTGAGGGAAGGCAAGAAAGATTCTTATAAAAGGTATGATTCACTGAGATTTGAAGAAAAACTGGGAAGTCAGGCAGTAAATTGGAAGTATGAACATTTCAGACATAGAAGACAGGCAGTGAAAATAAAGGGAGTTGGAAATTCAGTATCTTGTTGATTTTTTTTTTTTAAGGCAAAAAATAGAGTTGATAACTTCTACAGGGAAATAAGGTATAACAAGATTGAAAAGATAGGAAGGGACTAGGTTGTGAATATCTTTAAAAACTAAAAATTATAATGGTAACTAGATGGTACAATAGATGGAATACTGGCCTTGGAGTTAAAATGACCTGAATTCTAATCTGGCCTCACGTATTTAAAACTTACTAGCTGTGTGACCCTAAACAAGTCACTTAACCCCAATTGCCTCACCCTCCAAAAAAAAAAAAAAGAGAGAGAGAGAGAGAATATTTCATTTGATACTGAAGACAATAGGGATTTCTATGTGTATTGATTTTTTATGTATTTATTTAACTTATTGTATGGTAACATATGGTATTTTTATGGTAAGTTGCAAAGTACTTCATGTAAAACAAAGTATATTATCTATGCAATGTCATAAAAGAGTTTAAAATCTATTACACTGGAAAAGGCATATAGACAAATGAGAATATGATGTTAATTATTATTTGTAAATAAATGTTAAGGAATCGTAAATTCACAGAGATTTTCATGATGAATTGATTTATGAAAAATGGAAACAAATTGTCAATTATCAATGATGAATATATAGCTGAATGGCATGAATTGGTAAGAATGGTGTTGATGAAGTTAAGATCATAGTGAATCAGGCTTGTATAAAATGCTAAAAACAACAAAAATGGTACGATTTGGAATAATGCAAGTAACACTGAGAACTGTTGAATTCTCTGCCATTAGAAGTAAATAAGCAAAACTCTAAGGCCTATTTATTTTCTCCACATTTGTACAAGAAAATGAAATTTTAAAAAGGCTGGACTAGATAATTTTTAAGATACTTCCTATTTCTATGATTGTATATTTCCCCAATTCTATGAATTGAATGGATGCTAGGAGATAGGAAAAGGAAGATATATACATATCTTGGGCTTAACAAGTTTTCATGATATACATGAATTATATCTTAAAAGATTTATGGAGAAGAAAGGGAATAAAAAACAAATGTGAGATAAAGCTCTAAGTCCAGTTGCATCATTTTTTTTTCCATAAGAAAATGCCTAAATAACTAGAAGTCACTATGATAGGACCTACAAAAAATTGAGCACTAGACCACTGATTTTATAATCAAGTTAATTCTCATTTGCAATCTTTGCATATGAAGGAGAGCAAGACAGAGAGAGACAGAGACAGAGAGAAATAGAGAGACAGACAAATCCCTAGAGCTCTGTCATCATTTCCTATTCTATAATTAAAGGATGGGAATTTGTAGAGGGAAAAAATAACTTCTCTTTGTCCCTTTCATTTTTTTTTCTAGTAGATATGGAGGTGATTAAATTGAAGGACTATGGGATCAAAGATTTAGAGTTGGAAAGAACCTCTTAAGCCATCACTGGCTCCTAGTTTTACAAATCAACAAATAGAGGTATTATTGAAAGGGTGTAATTTGCTCAAAGTCACATAAGTAGTAATGAATTTGAAACCAAGTCCTCTGACTCCAAATTCAAATTTCTACTGTACCATGCATGCATGGATTATGACTGTGTCATTTGTTCCTTACAGACACATAGTGGTAACTGAGAGAAAATGCTGTTATTCTAAGCAAAGGCAGAATTAACAGATTTCTCCATTGAGAACCTGTTTAGGGGGAAAATACAACAGCTGGATTATCTATGTAGTAAATAATTGCTTGACAATGGAAAGAGTGTTTCCAAGAGGAATCAAGTTGAAGGATGAAATGCGACAACTGCATTATCCATGTAATATATAATTGTTTGCCAATGGAGAGAGTATGTCCACAAGGAGTCAAGTTGAAGTTGTTTTTCTTAATAGGTTTAAAGCATAAGGTTTTTCCTTCATAAAAGACATTAATATGCCCACTATTACCTATATGGAGTTTTGTTCTAGAATTGATGTCTCCTGAATGCAGTATGATCTCCTAGGGTCTTTGAAATCACTAAGATAAATCCACCTAAGGTAGCATCACATGTACTAAATGTTCAGTTAATATCTCAGTACTCATTAAGGTCTATTGTGAATCTTTGAATTTCACTTTTTGAAAAAAAAAGTTGAAGACAGATGTAAAAAGTGCACTCAGTTGGACACATAGCAACAGTTCCCTTGAAGGAAAGCTAGTTGATGACAAATATAGTCCCAGCAATGAGCAAAGGGCATCAGGGGAAGCTTTTGGCCCAAAGATTAGAGGAATTACATGGCCTTAGAAATAGCTAGGAACAGACTCAGTGATGGGGTGATAGAGAGGGTCTGGCAGCATAGGAATAATAAATGATAGTAGTGGCTGAATGACAGAAGAGTATCCAGATGAACAAAGGCATTCTGGGACAAAGTCTATTGGAAAGAGAGGAGGAGTACCTGGACCATAAAGATGTGTGGTCAAACTATAGGAGTTTGAGAATCAAATAGGAATTAGAATCAATAAATAGCAAAAGGAAAAACTTGAATCGTTTTATCTTCACTTAATTATGTTATCTGTATCAGTACCAAGGAAAGAGTTCACCTCTTTAAGGACTTCAAATGCTTTCTCCTAATGAAAAAATCTGAACTGTAAGATACTCATATGCGTGGAAATATTTAGAACACTGTAGGTCAAAGTCTACTAAAGATCACAGGAGAAGACTTTGTTGATGTTCTTTGTTTTCTATATGTTTTTTATTTCAATTGCATTAAATGAAATCTGTTACAGATTAGATGCATTGTTGGCTTAAAAACTTATGTCAGAGTTGGTAATTTTCTTTTTCTTTTTTTTTTTTTCTTTTTCCTTTTTTCTTTCTTTTTTTTTTTTTTTTTTTTTGTAGAAACTTAAGTCCTGATGTTCCCCTAGGAACCTCTGGGTGGGGACATATGATAGAATGCATAAGTAAGAAACATCTCTAATATTAAACCCAGTTTCTGGAAACTCAAAGATGTGGTTCTGAGTTATAACTTCAGTATCTTGAGTTATACTTCAGTTATTCAGATCCAGTGAGCCTACTATGATTATCCCAGTCAAAAATGATCTGTCCTTTGGAACCTCTATAACACTTCAATGGTAAAATTCATATGTCATTTATATTGCCTTTTATTTTAGTCATGTTTACATGTTATATCTCCACAAATAGATTATAAGCAATGGTTTTATTTTTTACATCTTATAACTCTCATACTTCCTAAAATCATAATAATATTGTTGGTGTTCAAAAATATTAACCAAGTGAATGAAATTTTGAATTAGGAAAAAAAACTGTTAAGGAATATCTTTTAATGTACTTAACTAATGTTAAAAGATTCTGTCTAGATATCAACATGTGAAAAAATTTGAGGACTTATAAAAACAGAATCAGATTTTAAAATGTTTTGGAAATAAAATTCACAAAATTTTTAACTGTCCCAGACTCACAACAATATGGTGAAGTAAGTAATGAAGTACAATTATTCCCATTTTACAGAGAAGAAAACTGAGGATGAACATATATTTTTTACGTCCGAGATTCATTCATGATTTTATATGAATTATTTCATAATTAAAAACCTGAGATTCAGTGATAAGGTGACTTAGCTAGACTAAATCAGAATTAGTTAATTTCTTATACAGTATTTTAATCTAGATCTCCCACACTTTTACTTTATCCACTATCCCCTAATACCTCTACTGGAAGAACTATGAATCCAGAATTCTCTCCACTATCATTCAGTCCCTTTCACACTGTTTCTGTTACCTGTCTATTGTGAAACATCAAAAGACTGAGATGATTGACTCTGGAAAATGAAATTCAAAGTATAATTAGTCAGCTATTTGATAGACTTGGAAGATTTTACCACAAATATGTGAAATGAGCTGATGATTTTATTGAAATTAGCACCAAGATGCATTTCTGTTTTGTTTACATAGAGCAGATGGTTATTTTACAAAGATAAAGTATCTGTTGACCTCAGGGTACCATGGGGTGAACTGTTATCAGATAGTTGGAGGATTTGAGGAGAAAATATGGCCCAGTAAGGTGAAAAAAGATCCACTTAAAACTAATGTTCTGATTGATATAAGGTGCTGCAGTCTGTCCTTGGCTAGCTCCCTTCATGAGCAATGACAGCTCTGCCATTATTCACTAGAGGAGTCCTTTGCAAAACTTGTGTTTGGTCCTAGGGAAAGCCCTTGGCCCCGTGCTGAGCACCAACGGTCACGCAATACTTTCTTTTTACAAAAAAGTGAATTGAAGCCAAGAGAGATGAAGAAACAATAACAGTCCACATTTATATGGCACATTAAAATTTGAAAAGCATTTACCCAGACTATGCTTAACAACAATCCTATGAGGTTGGTAATACAAGTATAATAATCCTTGAATTTATGGAGGGAGTGGGAGTGGAAGTTTAACCCCCACTATCTCATCAAACCTTAACAAATCCTGTAAGAGACAGACAGATTGAGACAGAGGGGAAGAGATGGGATGAGATGGGGCTAGAGGGAGAGAGACAGAGACACACACACAGAGACAAAGAGAGAGACAGAGACAAAGACACACACAGAGAGACAAAGAGAGAGACGGAGACAGAGAGTCTATTAAGGACTTTAAAGTTAATGTGGTATAGACCCTCTCCTTTTACAACTATGGAAAAGGAAACAGTAATTAAGTTACCTACTCAACATCATACATAGGAGAAATCTCAGGTTCAGTATTCAAGATTCAAAAACAGGTCCTATCACCAGGATCAACATTCTCTCCATACTGCCTCCACAGCAATAACCTCCCTGCTGATATGGATATATGTATTTAAATATAGATAAGAATCCATAAATATGCCTAATGAGCAAACTGCATGTACCAACCAATGTAGATCAGTACCTGACTCCTTTACACCTCATAGGTTAAAAGGGTTCCCTGAAATATCTATTGGGGAGACTTACAATTAGTATGGGGGGCAATAAAATTGACCCAAGGAATCCTAACTCTGAGGCTGGGTCTTTAGTCAATATTGCCATATAGAACTTTGGCATCAGATTGGCAAGAGAGTACTTACTAATAATTGCCAGAGTATGTTTGCCAGGACATTCAGACTCCCATAAATTGTTCATTTTGAGTTGTAGTTGACCCTGGATTCCTTAAATTAATGTTGGCAAAGCCTGAGATTATGCTCTACCAAGGTGGAAAAGATTCAAATATGGGTCTAGAAGGTAGTTAAGTATCTGGTTTCTAAGCACAGGCCAGTTAGTCCAGAGAATCTTCTAACAGATTGATTATCCTTATAAACATTAGAATCAAATATAAACTTCATTTGGTTTTTAAAATTTTTTAAATTTTGCACAACTTGACTTCAACTTGATTTTCATTTTTTTTTTAAAAAGAATGATTATGTATGACTCTCGTTTGTGAAGACTATGGACCAAACAAATGGGAATTCTTGTACAATTTGTCTAGCTTTCATTTCCTTACCTTTATACAGAAGATTGTTCTCCTCTGAGAAAAGCTAGAACTCCTCTTCTAGCATCCTCCTTTCAGAAGCCTAATTTTATTTCAGGTGTATCTCAAGCACTACCTTCTACATGAAGCCTTCGGTGATCCTTCAGGTGTTAGTGTTTCCTTCCCAAAGTTACTTAAGTGTGTTTCATTTTCCATTTTCCAAATTGCTTCCATTGTTTCCCATGACTAGTGAGTAAGCCCCTCTAGGTCAGTGATTATTACACTTTTTACTCTATGTATCTCTTGTGCCACCTATATTTCCTATTATATAGTAGATATTTAACACATAATTATTCATTGATTGCCATTCTGATACTTCATATATTGATGCATAATTTTATTACATTTATAATTATACATATGTAATTTTACAATTTTATAATGTATGTATTATTCATAAAATATAATTTATAACTATAATTCATAAAAATTGTTTCATAAGGCTTGGAGAGGTTGTCCATGAAGAGAATAGAAATCATTGTGGGGTTTTTTGGTATATTTCTATAATGAATAAAGAATAGAGACCTGGGATACTATAAAACAAATATTATAAAATATTTTCTAAAATGCATCATAATTTGATAATAATAATAATAATTTTGAAAGTCAACCCTTAAAATAGACTTTGATTCCTTTTAATCATGAAGAGTGAAGAAAAAAAAAGAAATAAAAACAGTTGTTTCATTAAGATACCTGAATACCTTATTTCTTAGGAACTTTCAAAGAAGTTGTATAGTAGTTATTAAATGACATTTCAAAATCTATCAGCTAATTTTGTTATGCTAGACACACCCTTCCATTTTTAGAGCTTTTAAAAAATATTGACTTATATTTCTGAATTGTTGAAATATAGCTATTTTATTCACCTCACAGGATCCCTAGGACTACTATTGATTACCATATAACTAAGTTGCCCATGTATAATTTAGTAGATACACAGCATCTGTTGTTTTGTATTTTACTGAATAATAACAATGGAATGGGACACTTTATCATTCAATTATCTGGTGGGTGCATGAATTAGTCAATAACACCTTTGGATGGATAATATTTCATGTTTCATAAGCAACAACAGGAAATTCATTAAAAGTGCATTTTTCCATAGCTTTTTTATTTAATACAGAATGAATAGAGAGGAAATTTTATTTGGTCTTTGTATGACCTTTGTAAATGATGGTCTACTGATTTCCAAAATTGTACTATCATCTTTTTTTCTTCTAATCATGCCCTTAGTATTTAGTAGATTGCTCCAGAGAAAACCCATTTCCTGTTTGTGTACATGAGTCCTTTGATTGCTCTGGGCTTAGCCCAAGAATGATTCTGGAATTAAGAAAAATGCATTGGAACATAGATGCTATGTTGATGACCAAATAATTCTGGAAAACTGTTGGAAAATGCTAAGATAAGTAGAGAATTTCATGAAATTTCAGAGTTCTTAATATATATGAAATAAACTAAATAGGATCTTCCCATGCCAGCACGTATAGGAGACAAAATATATTCTACATAAGTTACTATAAATTCCTTACCGGTATCTCTGATTCTCATATCTTCTCACCTCAATCTTTACTGATTACTACTGATAGATTCATTTTTTCAAAACCATCTACTCTTTTCATTCTACCTGTTCAAGAACTTAAGAATTCCAACTCCTTAGCCTGGCATTTAAAATGTATCACATCAATACATAAAGACTGGTGATCTCAAATAGTTAAAAGTATGAATAGACGATTTTCAAAAGAAAAAAATCATGTCTGTATGTTACTTTTTGCATGACTCATATGAGAATTTGATTCATTTGGCCATGTATGTTTATAATAAGTTGGCTTTCTTATTTTATTCAATAGTGGAGGGAGGAGAGAAGGACAAAGATAGGAAATATAGGCCTGAAAAATAAATTTAATCAGTTAAAAAAAATGTACATAAGTCTATTCAACACAAATAAAAAAAGACTTCTCTGCTCTCCTTAATAGGTAACTACCTCTCAAACCTTACAACATACTTTGTTTTTATGTCTCTAATGTACTCTACTTTGTAGTGTCATGTATAATACTGTTCTACATATGTATGTTATTTACATACTAACTAGAAGTTCCATTAAGCCAAAGATTATATTCTCTGTGAAACTTTGTGTACCTTACTTTATTATGCACAAGATGCTTAGTAAAGTTGTTTTTGTTTAGTACATGTTTAAAAAAAAAACAGGTTTCATGTATTTGAAGTTGTAAATAAGTTAACTGAGGCTTAATTTTAGGAAAAATAAATTTTAAAAATTTTAACAAAAGTATAATCAATTACCTAAAGAGTTGATAAGTTCCCCTTTTTGGCAGTCTTCAAGTAGAATCTGCAGATACATTATAATGAGGATTCTTTTCATGGATGAGTTGGAATGGCAACAATGTCCATTTCTAGCTCTCAAATTCTGTGATTTCAGTGAATGAATCATGCCCTATTTTTCCAATGCAATCATATTTTTTCACTAATCTCAACTCAAATACGTTCTCAGGTGTCTGGTTTATTTTTTCTCCCCTAGATGTGGACTGCTTATTTATCCAGATTCTACCTGAAGACTCCTAACCATCAGGAATTTACAATCTACTCTGGATAGTATATTCAATAGGCTGCCAAGCAAGAGAACCATGTTTGTTAAAGGTATTAAGGAGAGAGGAGGATTAAGTTGGCTATTGAGGATAGATAGCAACATCAGAAACAATGTAATGATGATGGGATCTGATCAGACAAAGGAGAAACAGGCCATTTCAGGCAGGAGAATCATTATAAGTAAATAAATAAATAAAAAACTAACCAAACTGCTGTTTAGCAGGCCATTGAATATGTTATTCATATTGTATACTTTGACATTGTTTCCAAAAAGAAAGTCATTTCTCAGAGTAGATTGTAAACCCCTGGTGGTTAGGAATGTTTTCTTCAGGCTCATTGAAGTACTTTGCACAATTTTGTTTGAAATACTATCTCAAGTAAATATGAGTTTTTCAATCAATTATGAATCTGAGAAACTCCTGTCTAACACTGCTCATCATTTCTGTAAACTGAGAGAAATATTTTATTAAAACATTATGACAGCCTCTATCAATCTAATTTTTTGCTGATCAAGCTAATTTTTGCTAATTCTTCTTATATAGTTTTTTGTAATAATCATCGATAATATCTATCTCACATTTAGGATGTGCAAGACATAATACTAAGCACATTTTATAAATATTATCTTATTTAATTCTTTCAACAACTTTGGAAGATAGGTATTATTATTACCCATTTTACAGATGAAGAAATTTAGGCTGACTCTGGATCAGCTCGGTAGTTCCTAAATTCACATCTGGCCTCAGACAGTTACTAGACATGTAACTTGGACAAGATAGTTAACCTAGTATGTTACATTTTCCTCGTTTGTAAAATGTGCTAGAGGAGGAAATGCAAAAACAACTGTAGTAATGTAGTACTACAATATCTTTGCCTATAAAAGTCACAAAAACATCATGATTGAAAAGAATCAACAACTTCCTAAATCTAGCCCAGCATTCCATATTAGTTACTGAAACAACCTTCATCTCTACTTCATATATAACTATTTATAATACTAAGTAGAAATATCAATTAAAATGCTATTTATTTATTTCTACAGAGCTGATATTTCAATTATCCATTTTTATTGAAGCATGATCCTTTCCAGAATAGATTGCCATCCACTTATAATTTAGCCTAGAAGTCTAAGAGAATTTCCTACATCTCACTGAATTTGTTTTAAGTTGTTTGCTAATGAGTATCAGGGGCACATTTGAACTCAGGTCTACCCAAATCCTAGATAACCATTCAATTTAATATGCTTCCTATAAAGATTATAAAAAGTATTTTAAGTGCCAGTGATAAAATCATTATGCATGCAACATTTTCTCCTTGGAGTTCCAGAATTTGGCTACAATATTCTTGGGGGTTTTCATCTCCCAAGAGTTTGGTATCTCTTTTAGGAGGTGATTGATGGATTCTTTCAATTTCTATTTTACCTTCTGGCTTTAGAATATCAAGACTGTTTTGCTGAAAGATAAGGTCAGGCTCTTTTTGTTGATCATGGCTTTTAAGTAGACCAATAATTTAAAAATTATCTCTCCTGGATTTATTTTCCAGGTAAGTTATTTTTCCAACGAGATATTTCACATTGCTTTTGATTTTTTTTTTCATTCTTATAGATTTCTTTTATTGTACTTTGATTTCTCATAAAGCCATTAGCTTCTATTTGTTTAATTCTAATTTTTAAGTAACTATTTTTCTTGAGTGAGCTTGTGTTTCTCTTTTCCCTTTTGGTCAATGTTGCTTTTTAAGGTATTCTTTTTCATAGGCTTTTTTTTTTTCATTTTGCATCACGCTCATTTCTCTTCCCAATTTTTCCTCTACCTCACTTACTTGATTTTCAAAACCCCTTTTGATCTCTTCAGCAGCTTGAGACCAATTCTTTTTCTTTTCTTTTTTTTTTTTGGGGGGGAGGGAACTTTGGATATAGGAGCTTTGACTTTCTTATCATCTTCTGGATATATATTTTTAACTTGTCACTAGTTAGTTTCTCTTACCAGAAACATTCTATGGTCAGAATATTTTTCTGTTGTTTACTTATTTTTTTTAGCCTACTACTTGTCATTTAAGTCTTTTTTTTTTTAAACAGGGTTCTGTCACAAGCTTCATGGATGTGGTGCAGCTGTTTTTAGAGGTCCTTTTAGGGATCTAAATTATGAGCCAGATCTACTATTCAACTACTACAAATCCAGATCTGAATGTGGGCAAAGCAACAGAGATTTTTCACAGTGCTTACAAAGAAGCCCCTGCAATCTCCCTCTGACCAGCTGTTATGTTACCCTTCTACTTGTGAGCTCAGATCTATTGAAACCACAGTGCTGCTTTCCCCACTGTTGATTTAATGCTTCTCAAAACCCAATCTTGGCCTGAGTCTTCGCTCATACACTAGTGTACCAAACCTTTCTTGCTGGGTTATCCTTAACTTTTGTAGGCTGAGAGGTCTGGAGATCACTGCCACTTCCTGGTTGTGGGGGACCTGGGCTTTACTGGAACAGCCTGCACCAAGATTGCACTTGCCAATGCAACAATCAACTCCCATAAGCCACCTTTGGCTGAAAAATGTTCCACACTGTCTTTTAGTGGATCTTAATCCTTTAAAATTTGTTTAGAGGCATTATTTAAAGTTACTTGGAGGACTCTAGGAGAGAACTCAGGTAAGTCTAATTTTGTCATCTTGGCTCCTCCTGATAGAATTATTATAAATGAGAGTAAAAAAAAAAAAAATCTGTGATTTGGGGCTTCTCTACCACTTTACCAGCATCATTGCAGAAGCAGGAGAATGCACAGGGCCAACAGATACTTTTGCTTGTCCTTGTTTTGGGGATTCTGGTGGATCTAAATACATAGATTCAACAAATTAATTACCTAATGACCAGCCCAATCATCTTGGTAGATTAAAAGAACAATGGTTTTGGACAAAGAAGTCCTATCTCTAAAATGTTATTTCTGAAAATTGCTGTCAAGAGACATATTTGGCAAGTCACTTAAAATCTGTAAGTACCATTTTCTTTATCTGTAAAATGAGGAGTTTTGACTAGTTGGCTTCTGAATCCTTTACTGCTTTTGGATCTATTATCCTAAGTTCACCTTAAATGAACTTCTAGCAATGAAACTATCGACTGTCACACTTATATTAGACATTGTTACTAGGATATAAATGACTGATATTCAAGATCCCAGAATCATCTCCATGCCATGAGGAAGTTTGAGTATTTCCCCAGGAAATATCTACCTACTGGGAAATCTTCAGTTACACAATATCACATACCTCCTCTTAAAAGGGAAAATTCTACTTGATTTAATTTCAATTTTTTTTTTCAAAATTAAGAAAGAACTCTATGAACTTAATTGAGAACACTTACATGCCCCTTTGAACAATAACTCTGCAAAAGTCTTTGGGATTATTGATTATTCTGAGATTTTAAATTTAAAAAGATACAGAGCTATAGATATGTAAAGCAATGGTCAATGTTATTCCTCAGTTGTATCTGATATTCCCACAATGAAGGGTCTGGAGTTTGGGGAAAACTTTAATAAAATAGAATGTTAAGTGTTTTACTTAGCTATATTAAAGATGAAAGTACAACTCTTGGGGTTTGGTGGAGGATGCTAGAGGTGAAGGTAAAACGAGAAGGGAAAATAATCATTCTTCTTTAACATTTAATACTTATTAAGTACCCAACAATATCTCTATCAGTAAACCTAAGGGTGAAAAAGAAAGGAAAAACAAAATCCATGGCTCCCTAATTTTGCCAACTTGGAACATTACTTCTGTCTATCCCTCTTGACTACAATGGAAAGGAAAATAACCACAATCACAACCACAATTATAACAAGGAAGACAATAACAACTATAATAAACTCCAGAGTATAATAAATAAAAAATATGGAAGTGGGGCTGGGGTGTAAGAGCAATGGTAAAGGAAGAGAATGTCAGCTGGGGTGGTTTACACTGAGAACTCTATGTACCCTGAGACACTTACAGTTACTGTGTTGGTTTGAAAGAAACTCTAAACTAGCTAATTTGGATCTAACAAAATCACTGATTCAATTAACAACTTTGTCAGTGTACTATGTGTTCCTGAATTAAAGCAATAGAAAGGGTGTTTTACTTCTCTAATGCTGTAGCACTACAGTACTACATAATGATATTACTTATCATAATCAACAGCTTGATGTGGCAGAGGAACAGCATAAGGTAATCCACATTCTGGTACTCAAAGAAGGCAAGATAAACAAAAAATTTATCAATACACCAATACCTGTACAATCCTTGGAAATGGTTTATTGCAGATGGCACTGACCACTAATGTATGCAAACTATTAGTGAATATAAATGGAATCAAGATATTAATACTTTGAATTGTTTTCAGAATCATATTATCCTAAGACTAGAAACAAGTTTTACTGGTTATAGGTAAAAATCCTCATGTTGTTTTTTGTCAATATATGGCACACATAGCACCAAATCACAGGATAATTTCCCCAATCAAATTTTATTCCAAAGCCTAGGTTTGGTGAAATAAGAGATAATGTAAAAAAGTTAATAAATTCTAAAACAGCAAAATTTGAAGAACCTGAGCTACTGAAAATCTAAGAGACATAATGATCCCAGGGAAAGAGCATTTTTTTCTGTTACCAGAGGACCTAGTTTCAAATTCCCACTGGAACACTGGGAAAGTCACTTGGCATCGTTGGGGTCAAATTTTCCTTATCTGTTAAGTGCAAGACTTTAATTAAATGTGGGGTTCTTAGCCTTTTTACTTTATGTACACCCTACTTTTTCAGTCTGATGGTAAATCTGATGGATCCCATGGGCAGAATAATGGCTTATTGTCTGCAGATAAAATATAAGGAAATTATCAAATTCAGATAATTGTCAATGAAAATGAAGTTGTAAATGTTTCCCATCCCAGTTCACCAAGTAATTTATTCATGGATCCCAGGTTGAAAACCCCTGGATTTGCTAGCTTCTGAACTCCTCTAACTATAATTTTCTGATTTTCATTTAAGGCAAACTCCAAAAATTTTACCTAAAAATTAAATGGATGAGAAAAAAATAATATCAGTGCCCAAAGATTTGAAAAAAGGAAATGGTCATATTTAGTACATTGGAATTGTAAAATTAAGAAATTTAATTTTTTTAAGTTCAGCAACATGAATTCAATTAACTAAGATTATCAAAATAATATAATTCAAAAAGCATTTAGTATAATCACCAGCAAATATATTCTCCTAAAATATTTTCAAGAAGTATTTTTTAAAATCCACACTTTTTCTTCCACTTGTGGTGCAGAAGATCATAGCATCTAGAACAATAGTTTTCTCAATGAGAAGCATGAAAGGAAAGCTAAAATTATCAGACAATATTCCAAACATCAAACTCCACTAGGTATCCAACACATTAAGACAGACTCAACTTGAGAGATCTAATGAAGAGCTACAGAACAATATTGGAAGATTTAATCAGAATAGAATTGGTCCACACCATAAAATATTTGACTCTAATTAAAGGCAACAAAAAAGAAATTTCTGGAATTCAATCAAGAAAACAAAAGTATGCCAGAAATTTAAGATTCCCTTAATCAGCAATTGAAAACCAAAATCAAAAGATTAAGGTGATGGTAAGAATTAAAGCAACATGCACACACATACAATTAACATAAATTGAAAAGTTTAGGAGAGTTTTTAGAAGCAAAGAAACCAAAGATCAAAAAGAACATAATGAAAACGAAAATAGATATAATGAGCAATAGATAATTTGTCTACTGTGAAGCAATTTAGTATAATGAAAGAAAACATGATCATTATCAAGGAAGGTGACTGAAACTAATTTCTCTTCAAAGTTGTAAAACGGCAAGTGTAGAAAAAAAAAATATATATATATATATACATATATATATATATATATATATATATTCATCATTTGTTTGAGACAAAATAATTCTCCCTAGTGTTGCATCCCCTCTAGGTTATTATTCTCTGAAAACAGGTTAGATTTCTAAGGTGCCTTCCTTTCATAATCTTGTGAATAAGCTTCATTTATACCTCTTACTTGTAAAGAACAATTCTGCAAAGAACAATCAAAATCACTCAGCTAGGGACAAATGATACCCTTTTAGGACCCAAAGAAGACCTTTTTAAAAAGTCACCTTTTCATCCATTACACAGATAAAAGCTGTGTATGCTCAATATCTTGTATTAAAAAAAAAATCCATAGAAGGCATAAATTTTTGCCTTGAAGAAGTTCAGTTTAAAAATGTGTATGTGAAGCAATTTCAAGACATGAAATATTATGCAATGAATGTAATAAGACACTATAACATAGAATAAATGCCATAAAATCAATGAGGGGAAGGAACAGATGATTTTACCTTTACCATGAAGAGAAAAGGTACCCAAAAATCAATTTTCTATGTGACTTGAACATATATGTATCATTTGTGAGCAGAAGAAATTATCTTCTGTGTATTTTAAACACTGAAGCATCTGATAATACTACTGTGCTCCTAGTTGTCCCATCCTTACCAAGTATTAATCCCCCATTTCCAGAACTAATTTACAATTAACATGTCCATTTTGATTTTTAAAAAATTTTGTCTTGTTCTCCATATTCATACCACAGTATCTGGCATGTAGTAAGCACTTAATAAATGCTTAGTGCCACTTTTGTTATCTGTACCAATCCTACAAGTCTGCTAGGATGCAAGACTGACTGACTTTCAATCCACACTATCACTTATTTGTTTTTACATATATAATTATATGATTTTTTCCACAATTCTCTATTCTATAATAATTTTCCAGAACACAAACATTAATTTTCCATGACTTTATGTCTCCTAAAATTTGATTTGTTGATCTTCAAATTCAGAGATGCAATCAGGAGTCACCAAATAGAGTAATTTTGACAAAGATTAGGTTAATCTAACCTGAACTAGGTATGTATCCCAGGAACTATCCCCTAGATGAATGATACATGAGCAAAAGTAGCATATGTTATGAATAAATAAAGGTTTAGAGCTGGATAGGACCTTAGTGGTCACACAATCCAAAATCCTTATTTTATTGAGACTTCAAAGAAAGAAGTATGGGACTTGCCAAAATGCATGCCAGTAAGGAGTAAAAATCTTGATATTTGAACCTGGGCCATTTGATTCCAACTCCTGCACTCATTCTACTATAATCATTTCTCAGTCAAATATGAGGAAGGTTTTGAGCACATTTATTAAAAATAAAAACTTAGAATGGGGGAAGCTAGTCACATAAGAGAAATGAACAAAGAATACTGTATTTAGGTTGGAACTGAAATAAGGGAATTTATCATCACTGGGCAAGGATGTACATAACAAAGGAGACAAGGATTCCTAATGGGAGCAAGCAAACCAAGGAAAATAATGGTGGAAAGGTGGGGTTGAAAACAGCAAATACTGATAGGGGAATTATGGTCCCACCAGAAGCCCAAGGGTCAACTATTTGGATAGGGACTATAACATACAGGAATGTGGTATGCAAAGAAGGAATCAGGACAAATTAAGGATTATCTCAGAAAAGGAAATTGTCACATCTTGTTGATAGGAAACACTTTTAATGGATGTCTTAAGTCTTTCTAGTCAATCCCACTCTATAGAAGGTAATTGGCTCCACTCTTAGATGCACAGATAATTCAGAGCCATAGCTTCATCTTCCTCAATCCCCAAAGTCATGTGTGTCCCATGTGGCATGTGATGGTACACTTTAAAACAGGAAATTAATTAAGGAAATTAATTCTCTTAATTTAATTAAATTAAATGTCCTTAATTAAGGGAAGCTGTTTAGGTCTAAGTTGGAACATCACCTGTCCTGAGTTTTTCAAATAGTTGTTGTCTACTGTATCTTAAAAAGTCTTCATATTGTGAATCCAGCCATCCTTTCCATACACATGGTTTCCCTTTATTTTATTATGTTCTGATTAAACTAAGTTATTTGCTGTTTCTGAAATTTGACATTCTATCTCTAGCCTCTGTATATTTGCAAAATATTTCACTAATATATGTAATTCTCCACCTTTACCACTTAGCATCTTAGCTTCCTTCAAAGGTCAACTCAAGTGCCTCTTTTGCTAATTATACCATTCCCGACTTTCCTAATTAACTGTAATCAGTCCACAGTTATGTGGTTATAAAGATATTATGATTAAAATTAAGAGACAAATTTGAAAACAGACCAAGGGAAAACGAAAGAAAGGAAGGAAGGAAGGAAGGAAGGAAGAAAGAAAGAAGAAAAAATTCCAGTGTAAGACACATCAAATTATAAACTACTTGAGGTGATAACTCTCAATTTTTCCTTCTTTCCTTCTTCCCTCCCTTTCTTCCCTCCTCTCCCCTCCCTCCCTGCCTCCCTCTTTCTTTTCTGAATTGACCAGGTAAGCCACTTAGCCTCTCTAGACCTCAGAATCATCAATTGCCAACCATCTTACTGACCCAATTGCCAATATTGGCCCACAATGGTCCCTTCCATCATAAATCTACATACTTATCTTTTCATCATTGCCTCATTTGGGATTTTTTTGTCAAAGGTACTGAAATGTCCTCTTCATTTTGTACATTTGAACAAATATTGCTAAATATCTGCTATATGTGGTTATAAGGGCAGTAAGGTGGTTCAGGGAATAGAATGTCAGACCCAGAATAAAGAAAACTGAGTTCAAATTTGACTTTGGATACTTCCTAGATGTGTAATGTTGAACAATTAAAATTGCCCCAGTTTCTTCATTTATAAATTAATTTTTGTTCTTTTTTTTCTAATTCAGTCATTTTTTTTTTGGTAATTTAATTGGACAATTATTTAAATGTTTTTATTTGTATGAAAAGGTGATGAGGGTGGTTGGAGTTTATTGTTATATATTTTTGTTGATATATTTCCCGAGTTTCCTTTAGCAAATGTTCTTCCAGGATTTTTATACTGTCCAGAATTATTTTAAGTGGAGTGTCCTTGCTATTTTTTCTGGCAGGATTTTGTGTATGATGTATAGGAATGCTGATAATTTATGTGAATTTCCTTTATACACTGATACTTTGCTAAAATTATTGCTTCAATTAACTTTTTAGTTGAATCTTTGGGATTTTCTGAGTAAATCATCATATTATTGGCAAAATCATGACTTTAAAAAATTTATTATTGCTATAATTGATTATATTAATAGTTTTCCTTAAGTTAAATTATGCCTGTATTCCTAATATAAATCCCACTTGGTATAATCTTTGTAAATATTTTTGTGATCTTTTGGCTAGCATTTTATTAAGGATTTTTGCATCCACATTCATTAATTAAATTGGTCTATAATTTTCTTTCTCTGTTTTTACCTTTCCTAGTTTAGGTATTAGTATCATATTTCTTTCATTAACAATCCCTTCTTTGCTTTTATTCCAAATAATTTGTTTAACATTGGAATTAGTTGATCTTTAAATGTTTGATTTATTTATTCATATATCCTCTAGCCAAGGTAACATTTTGGATGAGGTGAGATGAAGTGAGATGGGGGAAGTCATATATAGCCTGTTTAATTTCTTTTTATAAAATAGCATATATAGATATTTTATTTTATTTTCTGTTAATCCAGACAATTTATAATTTTGTAACTCTTCTTCCATTTCACTTGTTATAATTGTTATTGTCCAATTGTTATAAATGGACAAAATTATTTTTAAAATGCTTTAATTTCATCTTTTTACTGGTATATTCACCCTTTTCATTTTTAACATTATTAATTTGAGGGTTTTTTCTCTCTCTCTCTTTTTAAATCAAATTAGCTAATGGTTATTTTATTGTGTTTTTTTAATAAAACCAATTTTCAACATTATTTATTAATTTGATTTTTTACTCTGAATTTAGTAATCTTACCAACAAATTTTGTGATTTCCAATTTAATGTTTAATGTTTAATTGAGGAGTTTTAGTTTGTTTTTTATGTATTTTTAAAAATATATATTTATATATATAATGAGAGAGAATGAGTCTTTAGGCTTCACAAGGCTACCAAAGATGTCTGTGAGATATACCCCGAAATGATAAGAACACCTACTTACTAGGAATAGTGTTATAAATTAGAAAATTTCATTGCAAAAAAAAAAAAACAAACAAACAAACAAACAAACCCAAAGACTTGATATAAAGTCTGACTCCCCCAATTACTGGCTTTAATTCTTTGCAAAAGTCACAACTCTTATAAGTCCCAATGTTCTCATCTCTAAAGTAGGAAGAATAATATCTATAATAACTACTTCAGTAAGTTTATTATGAAGATAAAAATTAAATGATGTATACTGAAATAATTTGCTTTTGATAAAATTCAATGAAAATGTGAAAAATTACTTGCATAAAGGAGTACTTTTACTCACTAAAAGTTAATAAGAATGATTTCACAGATAATTGATTTCAAGGTAGGAAACTCCTTCCAGTAAGTCAAGTACAATGCCTTAATTTTACTCTTGAGGACATTGAAACATAGAGAAATTTAATGCATTACCCAAAATCATACAGGTAGTAAGTGTCTGAAATGAGATTTGAACCCAGTTCTTCCTAAATCCAAGTGCAATTCCCACTTCACTGTCATACTGTCTCAAATTAGCTGATCTCTCTTTTATTAAGGTGTTCTTTGGGATTTGTCTGAAGAATTCAGAAGATACATAAATCAGAAAAATTTTTAAATGACATCTTTATTTAAAAATTTGGCATTTCTTTCAATGATGAAAGTAGATCATAAAACATTCTGAAGACCTGAAGGATTTACCAGGCTAGTGTCATTCATGACATAAAAAGGTTAATAAATAATATTTGCTTTAAGAAACCTCCCCCTTCCCACATTTTGAATATCTAGATAAAGAGATAGGTAGATAATAGAAAGACAGATATAGATTTGAAATAAATTTGCATTTTAAAGCCCCATAATTCTTGCTTGTAAATTACTTATAATAAGATATGACTAATAATATATATTGATATATATATAATATGAAAAGATTGACATAATAAAATATGACTAATCACATATCCGAATTTTGCCTAAATCAACAAACTTTTCATGCATTTCCCACAGTATTAAAAATATATTTTAATTGCAACAATAAACAAAAAAAGAACTCACAACCAAAATATACATGCAAACAACAAAATTCTGATTAACAACTAGGACATGAATTCCAGCCATTTATAGACTCTGAGCCTTGTGTTTTCTTCCTCACAGAATTATCTCAAAATAAAACAAGTTTTAGAATATATACAATTACTTGCTTGATGCTCAAGAATGGTCTGTCTTCTGGGATTGAGTAATGCTCAGATCAGGTCCTTGCTTGTCCACTCATTCAGTCCCTCTTCACCACCTGGTTATGGCATGCAGTTCTCTCTGTCTCCACCCTTGAGCCCCTGGGGGTATGAGAGCTTTAGTCTCCAAAATTTCTCTTTCTTAATTACTAATTATTTCCCTCAGATTCTGAAATGAAGCCTCACTCTCTCAACTTCATAGTTGCTTCAAAGGAAAAAAGAAATTTAACAGAGACCTGAAAAAGCATTTTAATACTGGTGTGTTTCCTTTGGAATAGGGAGAGAAATTTCTTCCCGGAATGAAAACTCAATATCTTAGATGGTTTGTAATTGTGTTGACTTCCTTTGTTAGTCACAACAACTAGAGAAAGGACAGTTTTCCGAAGGGTAGAGGTCAAAATTCATCAGTCAATCAATGTAGGGAATATGATTATTTACAACTTTTTAAAATATAAATAGCTTATATTGGTAAATAAAATATTAATAGTGTATAATTATATAAGGTTTTAAAGTTCATAAATTGCATATATGTCATCTCTTCATTTTCACAACAACATAAGATTACCCTAATAAGTAACAATAGGTTATTATTATTTCCATTTTTACAGATGAGTGAATTGAAGGTGAGGGAGATGAAATATTTCATCTAACTCATATAGGCTGTAAATGCACGAGTCAGGATTTTAAGTCAGGTCCTTGGATTTCAAGTTCAACAATTTTTCCTCAATGACAACTGGATCTGAACAATATTTACATTATTCATCTACTTATTCATTCACATGACACATACTATATCTTATTTTTAATTTTTCCATTCAATTTTTTTTTTTGTATCTTTTATTTACATAAGGCTTCAAGGCATATATGAGAAACTCTGAGGTGAGGCCTCATGACTGTGTGTAAATAGATGACTTCTAAGTAACAACACTGAGAGTAATAATAGTCAGTATAAGGCTGTGAAGATTTCCAAAAATGAAATTGAAATTTATATGCGATAGAAAGATGAGAAGAGATATAATAACTGGGGTAACAAAAAAGAAATTGAGAGGTCTGATAATTGGGAGAAGAGACAGATGACTCATAAAAAACTATGCAGTACAAGATCACAGGATAAACAAGATAGAGGACTAGAAAATTTCTCTGATCTCCTTTACAACATGGAAGGAAGAAAGGAAGGAAGGAAGAAAGGAAGGAAGGAAGGAAGGAAGGAAGGAAGGAAGGAAGGAAGGAAGGAAGGAAGGAAGGAAGGAAGGAAGGAAGGAGGAAAAGAAGGAAGGAAGGAGGAAAGGAAGGAAGGAAGAAAAGAAGGAAGGCAGGAAAGAAAAAAGAAGGAAGGAAGGAAAGAAGAAAAGAAGGAAGGAAGGAAGGAAGAGAGGGAGGGAGGGAAGGAAGGAGGAAAAGAGGGAGGGAGGAAAGAGGGAGGAAGGGAAAGAGGAAAGAGGAAGAGAAGGAGGGAGGGAGGAAAAAGGGAGGAAGGGAAAGAGAAAAGAGGAAGAGAGGTAGGAAGAGAGGGAGGGAGAGAAGGAGGGAGAAAAAAGGGAGGGAAGGAGGAAGGAGGGAGGAAGAAAGGAAGAAAGAAATTATTCACCAAAAAGAAAGAAATCTTAGCTGTTTCCATGTTTTAGGACATTTGAAATTCAAAAGAAAATAAAAAAGAATCAAACAACAGAATGAACCACTGTCTATACTGAACTTCCCATCACCCCTTTCCTACTCCCCACACTACTGACAGCTATGCTGCACAGCACATCTACTCCCAACAGAACTCAGCTCCATACTCTGGTCTCCCTGCCTTGGAAATCTTGGCCCCTGCCTGCAGAAGTCTCCTCCAGCCTGAATAGGTAGCCAGCATGGTTTAATCTCTGGGGACACACAGCCAGTGCCAACTGGGTTGCTGCATTCTGTGTTGCAAAAGATATTTGCAGAAGAGCCAGGAACAGAGAGAAGAAATGGAGAGGACATGTGTATGAGTTTAAAATAGTGCTCAACACATTACATTCCAATCAGCCCCTCCTCACAGAACCTCAGAGACAAAAACCAAACTCAGAGCACCAGTAGAGCAATTCTCTGAAGTGCCATACAGAGTTGGAGAACAAAGGAACAGAGTGAACTAGACAGAACACTGAAAAAGGACACAATATGTGGGGTGGTATATAGCACTTCACAAAGCCTCAGCATAGAGTTGAGTGAGGTCAGTTCTCTAGTCCCAAAAGTCATTTGCAATAAAGAACAATGTTAATATGTCATGTGGGAGGTGGTTGAGAGGATTAGAGATTTGGATCCCAAAAAACCATCAGAGGAAAGATAGTCAATCAGAAAGGAAAGTAATGTGGGTAAACAAGGTAGGGTAGAGTGGGGAAAAACTAAAATTACCAAGATCTCCAGAAGAAGCAAACTAAAAGTCCTTGAACATAAGCAGATAACTCAAAAAGGAAAACATTAACAGACAAAAGAAATATGGCCTCCAGATCTAGTAAACAAACTGGGACACCCATGAATAAATACTGCAAAAACAAAGAAAAATGATTGAACACTTAATGACAGAAAAAAAAAATCCTGTTGAATGTGAGAACACACACTGATCCTGAAAAATATTAAGAGAAATGAAAATTAAGGGAATAGAATTTGAGACAGAATTTGCTGTGTACCACAAATGTAATGAATAAAATAGAAGAACTGGAATCTGCAATGGCTAGTCATAAAAATAAATAAAAGAACAATAAATTGGGAATTAAAATATATACAAATGACAAAATCTAGAAGTACAATCAACAAACAATAACACTGAAAGAAAATATTCTCACTTTCTAAGTAAAATATACTGAATTAGAAGTCAGGATACATAGTGACAACCCAAAAATTATAGATCTCCCAGAACTTAACAAGATAAAAAACCTAACACCGTAATGAAGGAAATAATACATAACTGCCCAGAACTTCTGGATATAGAAAATTAAATACCAATGGAATTAATCCATAGATCACTTTCAGAATAAAATAAAACAAAAATCTTCATACTACAAGATACATAGTGGTGAAATTTAACAATTCATTTCAGAAACAATTATTTCTGCAAGCAAGCAGGAAACTACCTCAAAAACAAAGAAAAAGAAATTCAAATAATATAAAGCTATTCTACATCCATCAAAAAATGCAGGAGGGAATGGAATTGTGTTTTCTGAATGGCTATGGAGCTCAGAATGCAGTCCAAGGTGACCTGCCCTGCAAATCTGAGCTTAACCATAAATGACAAAAGATGGGCTTCAATAATAAAAAGGCATTTGAAATATTCTTAGGAAGAAAACCAATCCTGAAAAGATTATTTGCTTTCAAATACCCCTAAAAAATAGAAATATAGGAGGGAATACATAATGCAGCAGCCAAGAATAGCAACATCATCAGAATGACTGGTAAGAAATTTCTTTCTAAATGTATACAAAGAGAAAAGAGTGAACATGAAAGCATTGTAGAATTTGATAAAATATTAATAAAAAGGTATTTTAAAGAATTAAATGTTGAGAATATTAAAAGAAGTAATAAAAAAAATAATAAGCATGAAGGAGAATAGCACACCCAAGATTTCAAACCATATAAAATAGTAGTCATGAAAACTATGCACTATTTGTTGAAAAACAGAGAAATAGATTAATGAGATAGACTAGATAAGGGAAAATCAGAAACAATGGAATTCAATAGATCATTGTTTGATAAAATAGATAGAAAATTAGCAAGAAAAAAATTTCCTGAGAGGTTCCAGGGGTGGGGCCAAGATGGCAGAGTAAAGTGGGGAAATTGCTTGTAATATTATATATTATATATTATATATATATTTTTTTAAATCCAGAAAAGAAACAGACCATCTATTCATAGCTATGGGGAAAAGGTGTAATTTTTTTGAGTACATAAAAATGAAAAACTTCTATAAAGATAAAAGTAATTTACCAAGAATAAGCATGGAAGTGGCCACATTGAAAGAAGAAATTTATCAAATTTGTCTGATGATGGCTTTGATATCTGAGGTAGCTGTATAAATATATCTAAGCATATTTATATATTATATATACACATATATGTTATAATCATTTAGATTATATGCATGAATGTACATATATATATCAAAGTATATTTAGTAAGCATATTTGCATATAGCTGGCTAACTAGCTAATAATTTCTCAATAATTAAGTGGTCAAAATATACAACAGTTCTCAAAAGAATGGTAAAGTATTTACAACTATGTGAAAGAATGCTCCAGATCACTCACAAGAGAACTGCAAATCAAAGTTACCCTGAGATTTTTACCTTACATCCTGAAAATTGACAAAGATGACAACAAGTAACACTACTCAGTATTGGAAAAGTAGTGGCATGATAGGGAAACTTATACATAATTGGTGGAGCTGTGAAAAAGAAAACAGGAATTATGAAAATAAAGTAATTAAAATGTTTATACCCATTGAAATAGAGACTCATTGCCACTATTATACGCAAGGAAGTCATTAATAAAGAAAAAGTCTCCATATACTCCAGTATATTTAGAGCAGCATATTTTATGATATTTAAGAAGTGGAAACAGTATACATGCATACCATTTGGGGAATGGTTAAACAAACTGTGGTACATTAATGTACTGGAATACTATTGTGCTTTTTTTTTTTTTTTAATAGTGTCTTTTATGAATGCAGAAAAAATGGAAAGCTCCAAAGGCATCATTGCAGAACAAAGAAGCAAAGACAAGAAAACAACATACATACATCAGAAAAAAACACACCAAAAATAAAAAGTAAATGTTATAAAATTATAAAAATGAATGGGATTCAAATTAAGATATATGAAAAGAAGGAGAGGGGTGGGAGTGCATGGAGATAACTGTCCAACTCTGAAATTCTCATGAGGGCTAGTCTTCTTTCTCTCACTGGGAGAGGCAAGCTGATGGTTGATGTTTTGATCCATTGGGAGCATTTTCTGTTTCACATCTTCTAATGCACGGGATGGCGTAGGGGACCATGGCTGATTCCATGATGTGTGCTGAGATAATTCTAAGTTCAGCCTTTGGTCTGGTGTACCAAGTCCAGCTGTTGACAACTGATGGTCCTGATGAATTCCTTTTGGTACAGAGGTCTCCAGATATGCTGGGATCACCTGGGCATACTCTTCATTTCCTCTAAAACACCAGTCTTCTTATTCTTCAGCAGCAAGTCATTTTCTTCCTCCCACAGCGGTCTTTGCTTTTTTCCTTCCTCTTTAGAATCTTCCAATTTCATCTTATTCACAGGCCCATTTCCTTCTAGACGAGGAGGTAGAAATCTGGTCAACTGAACTGGAAGAAATTGAGAAGGGAACCACAGTGTCTTCAATGATCTTGCGTTTCTCCTCATTATATCTACCCTCTTCTTCTTCCACTTCTTTCTGTGCTTTCTCCCACTCTTCTTTCAATTTGTCCTGTTCCTTCTGGTATCTCTCCTGCAACAAACGCTCCTGTTCAGGTTGCCATTTCTCCTGTCGATGGCGCTCCTCCTCTGGATCCCATGCCCAAAAGTTGAATCAAGGTGTACTTGCAGGGGACTTCTCATTGCTATTAGATTCCACTTGAGAATCAAGATTTGGTAAAGAGTTGTTAACAAATTGTACTTTATTTTTTGGTCTTTTTCAAAGTCTTAATCAATTATGCTAATCTGTTTTTTCTTCTCTACAAAAACCCAATACTATTTGTTATATGTAATATCTCTCCGCTAATGGGAGACAAAAGAATGCATGAGATATTATGGTTATATAATAAAACATAATTAGATTTTTAAAATTAAAAATACAAGTACCATGAGTACCATTGTATGGGACACATATTATAAATGTATTTTCATTCTAGAAAAAGAGACTTCATCATCTCCTAGGACAAAATTGCTGAAAATACTAAGAACCTAAACTCTGAAATTCTTTTCAGACTTTTCTTTCTAGTATCTTATTGACAAATGAAGATAAACATTCTAGGAGTATGGACATGGAATCATTTCTAAAGTTTAAAAGACATTATCTTGGCATATTTGTATAAAGCTATAATTTAATTTCTGTGAATACTGCTTACCATTATGTAATTGCTAACACTTTTGTGCCTTCTTATTCAGAACAGTTCTTAGACATGTTTTTTCATAAATCCTCCAAAGAGGAGTTATCCAACATGCTGGAGGCATATCTCTTGTTCTTTTACTATCTTGGGGATTCCAATGTTTTATGTGGGCTATTGAACTGTTGTTTCTCATTCTAACTAATAAAAATATGTCAGCTAAATAAAAATATGAAAATATGCATGCCCAAGCTTACAGAGTATAATTTGTGCTTCATACTTTAAATTTCATGAGTCCCTTATAAATGAAGACTTTTTTTTTTTTTTTTGGTTGTTGTTGTTATTCTTTCAGTAATGTGGTGTCATTTTTTTTTTTTGTCCTTTCTGTTCATTCAAACACAAAGGCCCAATTTTGGAAGAACAAATAAAAATGTATTAAGGGTACATAAATATGACTCACTATATAAAAAACACCATTTAAATTTTTCGTCTTTATTAAAAGACTCAATTTTATGGACAATGAATTTACCATGTTTTCAAACATTACTGACTAGAAAGGCTGGAGAGCAAGAATACTGCATTTTAAAAGAACTATTATATAATTTTAATAAGGTTGAGATTAGTTGCCTGGGCATATAAACAATGAGACATGCTACTTCCTAAGCATAGAATTTGTTTATTGAGAAACAATGTACTTGAAGAAAGCTTCACTGGCTGTACCTATGTATATTATCAGTCCTATTGTCCACAAGAGGCAAGGTGTGTGTATGAGTGTCTGTATCTGTGGTCAGTGGGTAGAGGAGGGGTGCAGCAAGCGAGATACATCTACAGTGATTATCTAACCTTTTGTTAATCCTTAACTAACCTAAAAATAAGCACATATGATTTTTTTCTTTATAGTTTAATCTGTGTTATTAAAATGTTTTATCATTCTTAAGTCCAAAAAAATCAAATAAAAAATCAGGACTAGTTCTTAGTATTTGCTGATTTCCTAAGTGATAATCTCACTTTGAAAAATTTTTACATTTCATGATTCAGTCTGAGTTAATTCCAGTACACCCTCAAATTACCTCATCCTTAAAGGAGCCATCAAAAAAATAATATCAACATTGTGCAGATATTCAGCAAAAGGTATAAAATTTGAATTCATACAGGGAAAATTATCTGAATTACAAAATGACATTGTTGATAATAATGTTCTTCTATTAGAACTGGATAAATCTAACAGGCAGATAAACAAAGAAGATATATCACTTAACTGTCAGAAAATCATAAATTAAATTTATGAATCATATCATCTTCTAAATGAGAACCTTAAAATATGAATGAGTATATAGAAAAGAGATTTAGTATAGTGCTTAGCACATGGTGGGTATTTAATAAATACTTTTTTCATTCCTTCTTCCTTCATCTCTCCCTTTCTTCCTTCCTCCCTTCCTTCCTTACCTCCATTCCTGTCTCCTTCCTCTTTCCCTCCTTTTCCTCTCTCCCTCCCTCTTTCCTTCCTTTCTTCCTTTCTTCCTTCCTTCTTTCCTAAATTCATGGACACAGTGTATGAGAGAGGCAAAAAGGAGCTTCACAAAATATTCTGAAATTTTGAAAAGGAAGAGATTTCTCTTAGCTAGGGAAGAAGGAAATGTCGGGAAAGGTCCTAAAGGAAGGAATAGCTTGATCTTGAAGATGAAGTGTTCCACAAAGGGAGGAGCATTCTAGGAATATGGAATAAGAAAAACCAGGCCAATTTTAAGAAGCAGTTAGCAGTTCAGTTCAGTTTGGCTGGAAAGTAAAAGTTAGAGATGGATTATTCAGGGCTTTTAAAAACAGGTGGAACAATCTGTATTAGGCTGTTTTGCTTGAATGTGGGAACCAGTTTTTATTTACAGTAGTAGTTCTGCCCAATTTATGCCCTATGCTTTGTAATTAAACCAACTTTCTCCATGAGATATTTTACAATTTGGGGCTTCTCAGTAAAGGATTTGGCAGATAGGGATGGAAAGATATTTTCAGACTGAATCATTTCTTCCTATATTTACTGACACCTAATTTTGTCCTTAAATCACGATGTTTCTAATGGATCAACAAAGCAAGACCCTACAATGGCTCAATTTGCCATTTTAGCAATAGTTGCACCTGAAAGAAATCATCAAGTTCAGGTGCAAAATAATAAAGAGGAAAAAGGAATGACAGAACATTAATGGCTTTACCAGATATGTTTGATATTTGAAGTTTTGGTGGTTTTTTTTTTTTTTACTAGACTGAAAAGTACCACAATTTTTAGGGATGTGTTAGTTAGAAAGCATGAGTGACATTAGAAGCACCTTCTGCCCTGCCTCTCTTTGACTCCTACAAAATGTGAAATAATCAGTTAAATGATGTAAAATTATCCATCAAGATGTAACCCAATACCACCCTTTCTTATTATCCAGGATTTTTTTTTTTAAATTCATAATACTCCTAGGCCCCAGTAATGGTTTTAAAACCAGGATAGATTTCAATGATAAAGTTACACAAACTTGCCTTTGTAACATATTCAGGTTCAAATCTGTTCAGATTACAAAGAAGTCTGATGAGGGAAGATAGTTTGGCCATTTCACTGCTAGTGCTTCTCCTCTAAAAGCAATTTAAACTGTCCAAAGAGCCTTTTTTGTTCTTACTTTATGTTAAAATGTTTGAGTTAAATGAGAATTTGTGATAATCAAGAGACTGGGAAAAATCAAAGATTGTACTATTCAGTTATTTAAGCACCATTGCCAAAGCATCATGTAACTAAACAACAAAGGCCATGCCTTTAGTTTTAACTTCACTTTAGGAACAAATAGAGAAATAGCATCGAACTCACTTTTTTGATCTTGGTTTTCAGAATATATCTGACCCACCAAATTAAATGCAGCCTTACATGCAATTCAACTATTCAGCTTGGATAAGTTTCTAGTTCAAAAAGTGGAGTTTCATTTTCTCTAAGAATTCCTTTTGACTGGAACTTATAAATGGGAGATCACCAATACCTGAGATTGAGCACTGCAAAAAGAAAAAAGAAAAAAAGAGAGAGAGGTAATGTGAATAGATAACAGGATTCTGGCTAATGTTTTCTAGGGATTAACTCAATCTATTTACCCATCTAACCTTGGAAAAATATCATTTATCTCTGGGCCTTAATTTCTTATTCACAAAATGAGGATATTGAACTTAAATCATTCATTTCACATCTAAATCAATGAATACCAAACATGCATATAAATCATTTAGCAAATCCAAAATTCCTAGATATAAAAGTATATTCACATTTGTTTTGTCTCAGAATGTGACACACACACACACACACACACACACACACAGAATGTATATATCACAAATATGTGCTTATATGTGTATATATATATATATATATATATTACATATAGTTGTATATAAACATACATACATATATACATGCATAATTTTAAAATTGTATTTTAACCATCTAGTATATGTGTATGTAAATGATCTACTATGTGTGTACAAGGCAACCCAGAAGTCATAGTGCACTTTTAACATTTAATAGTTTAAAATAGCTTTAAGCTATAATAATTTTAATAATAGAATTGTGATTGAATTTGTATAAGGAAATCCTAATAAGAAAATAATCTCTACCACAAATAATCAATTGCTTTACACTTCTTGTCTTGGGTATTTAGGGATCAAGTAATTGAACCAGTATGTGTCCATATGTGTCAGAAGGGGAACTACATGTATGTATATGTATCTTTGTATATTTAGTACTGAATTCTCATGTCAACATCAAACCTGAATGGAATTAGTTCAAACAAAAGCATAGGGCAGTTGAAAACATACTAGATATTGAATCAAAGAACATAGTTTGAACTTAAATCAGTTATTTACTATCTGTTTAACTTTAGACAAATCATTTCTCCATTCTGGATCAAAATTTTCTCTAAAATGAATGGGTTGGCTAGATAATCTCTAATTTTTTCCCAAGTTGAATTTCTATGATCTTATACATAAAAGGGCAACTTGGTATCCTGAAAAGCTAAATAGTCTAAGAAACAGTAAATTTATATTTAAATTTTTACTCTGGGACTTCCGGGCCAAGATGGTGGAGAGGAGGCACATAGTTGTGTAGCTCCGCGTTTTCTCTCACTATCCATTTCATTACAAGCCTCTGAATTAATGCTTGACTGAAAAAGAACCCACAAATAGTTACCAAGAGAAGCCATCCTTGAGATTCGCCAAGAAAGGTCTGTTTTTACTGGAGGGCTGGGACGGGTTTAGATCGGGCGCAGGCGGCGGGCAGCGGCAGTGAGAGCATGGGAGCAGACTGGAGAGGGGGTGGGGAGTGATCGCAGCTGTCTCTGCAGGGAGAGCTTTGCTACAGGACTGGATACTTTGCCCTGGCAGCAAGTCAGCAGCCCAGCAGAGAAGCTAAAAACATCGGGGGTGAAGAATACAACCCCAAACAGCTGGAGTCTCCCGGGACCTGGCCGCCCCCCCTCTTCCCCCCCCCCCCCACAGTGTCTCAGCACGCTCTGGGATCTCAGAGCGCAGGCACAGCACAGTCGGGCTAGCGCCTCACTGCTGCCCCCTCCCCCCCCCCCCACAGTCTGTAGAGGAAGCTCGGTAACACCACCCAGCCCCTCCCCCAAAGAAAGACTCCAGTGTTTTTCTTTTTTCTTTGCTAGTTTGTCTTTGATTATTAGACAGAATGAGCAAGAAACTGAAGAGGACTTTAACCCTTGACAGCTTCTATACAGATAGAGAGCAGACTCTAAATCCTGAGGAGACTAAAAACAGACAGTCTCCAGGTGAATCCCCAAAGGAGGAGATCATCTGTTCCTCAGCACAGATGAATCTCATGGGGGAAATTAAAAAGGCTCTCACAAGGGAGCTAGAAGAAAAATGGGAAAAGGAGAGGGAGACTTGGCAAAAGGAGAGGGAGGCTTGGCAAAAGAGTCTGGAGAAGTCAGTTAAAGAGAGAGTGGATAAAGAAAAAAATCCTTGAAAAATAGGATTGGTGAACTGGAAACAGAAAACAGCTCTCTAAAAAACAAAAAATGGAAAAAAATTCCACAGAACAAAAGAACTCAATGGGACAATTAGAAAAAGATTTTAAAAGAGTGAGTGAAGAAAATACTTCACTGAACATCAGAATTGAACAATTGGAATTGAATGACTCGAGGAGATAAGAAGAATCAGTCAAGCAAATCCAAAAAAATCAAACAATGGAAAAGAATGTGAAATACCTTCTGGGGAAGACAACAGACCTGGAAAACAGATCCAGGAGAGACAATCTGAGAATCATTGGACTCCCAGAAAAACATGATGAAAAAAAGAGCCTGGACACTATTTTCCAGGAAATTATCAAAGAGAACTGCTCAGAAGTCATAGGAACAGAGGAAAAAATAAACATTGAAAGAATTCATCGATCACCCACTGAAAGGGATCCTAAAATCAAAACACCAAGGAATATAGTGGCCAAATGCCAGAACACTCAGACGAAGGAAAAAATATTGCAAGCGGCTAGAAAAACCCAATTCAAGTATCAAGGAGCCACAATAAGGATCACCCAGGATCTGGCAGCATCCACATTAAAAGATCGAAGGGCCTGGAATATGATATTCCGAAAGGCTAAGGAACTTGGTATGCAACCAAAAATAACTTACCCAGCTAGAATGAGCATCTTTTTCCAGGGAAGAAGATGGACATTCAATGAAGTAAGCGAATTTCACCTATTCTTGATGAAAAAGCCAGAACTTAACAAAAAGTTTGATCTACAAATATAGAACGCAAGAGAAACCTAAAAAGGTAAAGATTAATCTTGGGAACTATATTTCGGCTATACAGATGTATAAAAAATACATGTATACCTTGTTCTAGAAACTGATGTGGAAAGGACATTGTACCAGAAAAAGGGTAAAGTGGGGGTAGTACATCTCATGAAGAGGCATAGGAAACCTATTATATCCAAGAGAAAGAATGGAGGGGGATGAATATAGTGGGTATCTTACTGCCTTCAGAATTGGCTTTAAGTGAAAAATCTTAGACATATTCAATCTATGGTGAAACTTCTCCCATCTCATTGAAAAGTGAGAAGGGAAAAGTGAAAAGGGAATATGGAAACTGGGAGGGAAAGGGGTAAGATAGGGAGAGGAACTCTAAGGCAGGGGGAGTGATACTAAAAAGGGAGGTCTGTGAGAAGCAAGTGGTGCTCACAAGCTTAATACTGGGAAGGGGAGTAAAGGGGAAAGAAGGGAGAAAAGCATAAATTGGGGTTAAGATGGCAAGTAATACAGAATTGGTCATTCTAACCATAAATGTGAATGGGGTAGACTCCCCCATAAAGAGGAAGCAGTTAGCAGAATGGATTAAAAGCCAGAATCCTACAATATGTTGTTTACAGGAAACACACCTGAAGCGGGGAGATACATGCAGGTTAAAGGTAAAAGGTTGGAGCAAAATCTACTATGCTTCAGGTGAAGTCAAAAAAGCAGGGGTAGCCATCCTGATCTCAGATCAAGCTAAAGCAAAAATTGATCTAATTCAAAGAGATAAGGAAGGGCACTATATCTTGCTAAAGGGTAGCATGGATAATGAAGCACTATCTATATTAAACATATATGCACCAAGTGGTGTAGCATCTAAATTCTTAAAAGAGAAATAAAGAGAGCTGAAAGAAGAAATAGACAGTAAAACTATAATAGTGGGAGATCTTAACCTTGCACTCTCAGAATTAGATAAATCAAACCACAAAATAAATAAGAAAAAAGTCAAAGAGGTAAATAGAATACTAGAAAAGTTAGATATGATAGATCTCTGGAGAAAATGTAATGGAGACAGAAAGGAATACACTTTCTTTTCAGCAGTTCATGGAACATATACAAAAATTGACCATATATTAGGACATAAAAACCTCAAACTCAAATGCAGTAAGGCAGAAATAGTAAATGCATCCTTTTCAGACCACGATGCAATGAAAATTACATTCAACAAAAAGCCAGGGGGAAGTAGACCAAAAAATAATTGGAAACTAAATAATCTCATACTAAAGAATGATTGGGTGAAACAGCAAATCATAGACATAATTAATAACTTCACCCAAGAAAACGATAATAATGAGACATCATACCAAAATGTATGGGATGCAGCCAAAGCGGTAATAAGGGGAAATTTCATATCTCTAGAGGCCTATTTGTATAAAATAGAGAAAGAGAAGGTCAGTGAATTAGGCTTGCAACTAAAAATGCTAGAAAAGGAACAAATTAAAAACCCCCAGTCAAACACTAAACTTGAAATTCTAAAAATAAAAGGAGAGATCAATAAAATTGAAAGTAAAAAAACTACTGAATTAATTAATAAAACTAAGAGTTGGTTCTATGAAAAAACCAACAAAATAGACAAACCCTTAGTAAATCTGATTAAAAAAAAGAAAGAGGAAAATCAAATTGTTAGTCTTAAAAATGAAAAGGGAGAACTCACCACTAACGAAGAGGAAATTAGAGCAATAATTAGGAGTTACTTTGCCCAACTTTATGCCAATAAATTCTACAACTTAAATGAAATAGAAGAATACCTCCAAAAATATAGCTTGCCCAAACTAACAGAGGAAGAAGTAAATATCCTAAACAGTCCCATCTCAAAAAAAGAAATAGAACAAACAATCAATCAACTCCCTAAGAAAAAATCCCCAGGACCAGATGGATTTACATGTGAATTCTACCAAACATTTAAAGAACAATTAACTCCAATGTTAAATAAACTATTTGAAAAAATAGGGATTGAAGGAGTCCTACCAAACTCCTTTTATGACACAGACATGGTACTGATACCTAAACTAGGTAGGCTGAAAACAGAGAAAGAAAATTATAGACCAATCTCCCTAATGAATATTGATGCTAAAATCTTAAATAAAATATTAGCAAAAAGATTACAGAAAATCATCCCCAGGATAATACACTATGACCAAGTAGGATTTTTACCAGGAATGTAGGGCTTGTTCAATATTAGGAAAACTATTAGCATAATTGACTATATCAATAACCAAACAAACAAAATCTATATGATCATCTCAATAGATGCAGAAAAAGCATTTGATAAAATCCAACATCCATTCCTAACAAAAACACTTGAGAGCATAGGAATAAATGGACTTTTCCTTAAAATAGTCAGGAGCATATATTTAAAACCATCAGTAAGCATCATATGCAATGGAGAAAAACTGGAACCTTTCCCAGTAAGATCTGGAGTGAAGCAAGGTTGCCCACTATCACCATTATTATTTAATATCGTATTAGAAACACTAGCCTCGGCAATAAGAGTCGAGAAAGATATTAAAGGAATTAGAGTAGGCAATGAGGAAACCAAACTATCACTCTTTGCAGATGATATGATGGTATACCTAGAGAACCCCAGAGATTCTACTAAAAAGCTATTAGAAATAATTCATAATTTTAGCAAAGTAGCTGGCTACAAAATAAATCCCCATAAATCCTCAGCATTTTTATACATCACCAACAAAACCCAACAGCAAGAGATACAAAGAGAAATTCCATTCAGAATAATTGTTGATACCATAAAACATTTGGGAATCTATCTACCAAAGGAAAGTCAGGAATTATATGAGCAAAATTATAAAAAAGTCTCCACACAAATAAAGTCAGACTTAAATAATTGGAAAAATATTAAGTGCTCTTGGATCGGCCGAGCGAACATAATAAAGATGACAATACTCCCTAAACTAATCTATTTATTTAGTGCTATACCAATCAGACTTCCAAGAAAATATTTTATTGATCTAGAAAAAATAACAACAAAATTCATATGGAACAATAAAAAGTCGAGAATCTCAAGGGAATTAATGAAAAAAAAATCAAATGAAGGTGGCCTAGCTGTACCTGATCTAAAATTATATTATAAAGCAGCAGTCACCAAAACCATTTGGTATTGGCTAAGAAATAGATTAGTGGATCAGTGGAAAAGGCTAGGTTCACAAGACAGAATAGTCAACTATAGCAATCTAGTGTTTGACAAACCCAAAGCCCCTAACTTCTGGGAAAAGAATTCATTATTTGATAAAAACTGCTGGGATAATTGGAAATTAGTATGGCAGAAATTAGGCATGGACCCACACTTAACACCATATACCAAGATAAGATCAAAATGGATCTATGAACTAGGCATAAAGAACGAGATTATAAATAAATTAGAGGAACATAGAATAGTTTATCTCTCAGACTTGTGGAGGAGAAAGAAATTTGTGACCAAAGATGAACTAGAGACCATTATTGATCACAAAATAGAAAATTTCGATTACATCAAATTAAAAAGCCTTTGTACAAATAAAACTAATGCAAACAAGATCAGAAGGGAAGCAACAAACTGGGAAAACATTTTCACAGTTAAAGGTTCTGATAAAGGCCTCATTTCCAAAATATATAGAGAACTGACTCAAATTTATAAGAAATCAAGCCATTCTCCAATTGATAAATGGTCAAAGGATATGAACAGACAATTTTCAGAGGATGAAATTGAAACTATTACCACTCATATGAAAGAGTGTTCCAAATCATTATTGATCAGAGAAATGCAAATTAAGACAACTCTGAGATACCACTACACACCTGTCAGATTGGCTAAGATGACAGGAAAAAATAATGATGAATGTTGGAGGAGATGCGGGAAAACTGGGACACTGATGCATTGTTGGTGGAGTTGTGAATGAATCCAACCATTCTGGAGAGCAATCTGGAATTATGCCCAAAAAATTATCAAATTGTGCATACCCTTTGATCCAGCAGTGTTTCTATTGGGCTTATATCCCAAAGAAATACTAAAGAAGGGAAAGGGACCTGTATGTGCCAAAATGTTTGTAGCAGCCCTGTTTGTAGTGGCTAGAAACTGGAAAATGAATAGATGCCCATCAATTGGAGAATGGCTGGGTAAATTGTGGTATATGAATGTTATGGAATATTATTGTTCTATAAGAAATGACCAGCAGGATGAATACAGAGAGGACTGGTGAGACTTACATGAACTGATGCTAAGTGAAATGAGCAGAACCAGGAGATCATTATACACTTCAACAACGATATTGTATGAGGACATATTTTGATGGAAGTGGATTTCTTTGACAAAGAGACCTAACTGAGTTTCTTTTTTTTTTTTTTTTTTTTTTTAAGTTTTTTATTTAATAATTACATTATATTGACACTCATTTCTGTTCCGATTTTTTTCCCCTCCCTCCCTCCACCCCCTCCCCTAGATGGCAAGCAGTCCTTTATATGTTGGATATGTTGCAGTATATCCTAGATACAATATATGTTTGCAGAACCGAACAGTTCTCTTGTTGCGTAGGGAGAATTGGATTCAGAAGGTATAAATAATCCGGGAAGAAAAACAAAAATGCAGATAGTTCACATTCGTTTCCCAGTGTTCTTTCTTTGGGTGTAGCTGCTTTTGTCCGTCATTTATCAATTGAAACTCAGGTCTCTTTGTCAAAGAAATCCACTTCCATCAAAATATGTCCTCATACAATATCGTTGTCGAAGTGTATAATGATCTCCTGGTTCTGCTCATTTCACTTAGCATCAGTTCATGAAGGTCTCTCCAAGCCTCTCTGTATTCATCCTGCTGGTCATTTCTTACAGAACAATAATATTCCATAACATTCATATACCACAATTTACCCAGCCATTCTCCAATTGATGGGCATCCATTCATTTTCCAGTTTCTAGCCACTACAAACAGGGCTGCTACAAACATTTTGGCACATACAGGTCCCTTTCCCTTCTTTAGTATTTCTTTGGGATATAAGCCCAATAGAAACACTGCTGGATCAAAGGATATGCACATTTTGATAATTTTTTGGGCATAATTCCAGATTGCTCTCCAGAATGGTTGGATTCGTTCACAACTCCACCAACAATGCATTAGTGTCCCAGTTTTCCCGCATCCCCTCCAACATTCATCATTATTTTTTCCTGTCATCTTAGCCAATCTGACAGGTGTGTAGTGGTATCTCAGAGTTGTCTTAATTTGCATTTCTCTGATCAATAATGATTTGGAACACTCTTTCATATGAGTGGTAATAGTTTCAATCTCATCCTCTGAAAATTGTCTGTTCATATCCTTTGACCATTTATCAATTGGAGAATGGCTTGATTTCTTATAACTTTGAGTCAGTTCTCTATATATTTTGGAAATGAGGCCTTTATCAGAACCTTTAACTGTGAAAATGTTTTCCCAGTTTGTTGCTTCCCTTCTAATCTTGTTTGCATTAGTTTTATTTGTACAAAGGCTTTTTAATTTGATGTAATCGAAATTTTCTATTCTGTGATCAGTAATGGTCTCTAGTTCATCTTTGGTCACAAATTTCTTTCTCCTCCACAAGTCTGAGAGATAAACTATTCTATGTTCCTCTAATTTATTTATAGTCTTGTTCTTTATGCCTAGGTCATAGACCCATTTTGATCTTATCTTGGTATATGGTGTTAAGTGTGGGTCCATGCCTAATTTCTGCCATACTAATTTCCAATTATCCCAGCAGTTTTTATCAAATATTGAATTCTTTTCCCAGAAGTTAGGGGCTTTGGGTTTGTCAAACACTAGATTGCTATAATTGACTATTCTGTCTTGTGAGCCTAGCCTTTTCCACTGATCCACTAATCTATTTCTTAGCCAATACCAAATGGTTTTGGTGACTGCTGCTTTATAATATAATTTTAGATCAGGTACAGCTAGGCCACCTTCATTTGATTTTTTTTTCATTAGTTCCCTTGAGATTCTCGACTTTTTATTGTTCCATATGAATTTTGTTGTTATTTTTTCTAGATCAATAAAATATTTTCTTGGAAGTCTGATTGGTATAGCACTAAATAAATAGATTAGTTTAGGGAGTATTGTCATCTTTATTATGTTCGCTCGGCCAATCCAAGAGCACTTAATATTTTTCCAATTATTTAAGTCTGACTTTATTTGTGTGGAGACTTTTTTATAATTTTGCTCATATAATTCCTGACTTTCCTTTGGTAGATAGATTCCCAAATATTTTATGGTATCAACAGTTATTCTGAATGGAATTTCTCTTTGTATCTCTTGCTGTTGGGTTTTGTTGGTGATGTATAAAAATGCTGAGGATTTATGGGGATTTATTTTGTAGCCAGCTACTTTGCTAAAATTATGAATTATTTCCAATAGCTTTTTGGTAGAATCTCTGGGGTTCTCTAGGTATACCATCATATCATCTGCAAAGAGTGATAGTTTGGTTTCCTCATTGCCTACTCTAATTCCTTTTATATCTTTCTCGACTCTTATTGCCGAGGCTAGTGTTTCTAATACGATATTCTAACTGAGTTTCAATTGATAAATGACAGACAGAAGCAGCTACACCCAAAAGAAAGAACACTGGGAAACGAATGTGAACTATCTGCATGTTTGTTTTTCTTCCCGGGTTATTTATATCTTCTGAATCCAATTCTCCCTGTGCAACAAGAGAACTGTTCGGTTCTGCAAACATATATTTTATCTAGGATATACTGCAACATATCTAACATATATAAAACTGCTTGCCATCTAGGGGAGGGGGTGGAGGGAGGGAGGGGAAAAATCGGAACAGAAACGAGTGCAAGGGATAATGTAAAAAAATTACCCTGGCATGGATTCTGTCAATATAAAGTAATTATTAAATAAAATTTAAAAATTTTTTTTTTACTCTGCTACATAAACCATACCCTTTGACTGAAGGGTATATCATTCATTTTCTTTTCTTTTCTTTTCTTTTTTTTTTGGGGGGGGAGGGGAGGCTGAGGCAATTGGGGTTGACTTGCCTATGGTCACACATCTAGGAAGTATTAAGTATCTGAAGCCAGATTTGAATTATTTGAATTCAGGTCCTCCTGACTTCAGGGCTGGTGCTCTATCCAATGTGCCACCTAGCTGCCCCAGGGTATATCATTCAAATGGCTCTAGTTTGGTTTTGGTTTCCATATCTATGAATTAGAATTATAACTAGTCTACTCATTGTGAAGATCAAAAGAGATAACATATATAAAGTCTATGGTAACTTTAAAATATAATCTACAATGTTCATAAATGTGAATTGTTATTTTTCATAGTTTCCAAGAGAATATAAAATCCTTGTTGTGTTTTATGCAAATAATATTGATTTTTATTGTTCCACAATCATTAAAAAAATTGAATAAATGTAGTTGTTGTATCTTGCTTTCTATTCAATAAAATACATTCTAATTCTTGGGAGTCTAGCAGATAATAACATACTAGACATTGATGGCAAGAATGTCTACAAAGATTTATATATGGTCCTATCAGAATCAGGGAGGTCCATGGTAGAGAAAGAAGGAATACATGCATATAAGTCCAGATACTTGGGCTCCACTCCCAGTTTCCAACGTGACTCATCCTGTAATTCTGGGCACATATGGTCCCATGTCCCCACTAATAAAATGAGCTTAGTATTTGCCATTTATATCCTTCTCACAGAGAGCCTCGGGAATTAATGAGATCCTCTATGAAAACCTCTTTTTAGCAATTTCAGAGCAAAGCACTGGGAACTATTTTTGAGGAGTTAAATTTTAAAAGCCACCCCACTTACTTTAATGTCTCATCCTAATGTAAAGATCACTCTGGCTTCTCAAAGTTGTACAAGAACAAACTGTCACATTCTAATAAAATAATTCTAATAAGCATCAATTAAAGTCCAAAGGAAAGTGTGTTTCTGTGTCAAATGATGTACATTACATCATAGATTTAGAATGTGAAGGGACCCTAGTAGTCATCAAGACCAACTAACCCCCTCATTTTGCAGATGACAAAACCAAGATCCTCTTCCAGCATCTCTCAATTAGTAAATATCAGACAAAGATAGGAATTGAACCCAGCCTTTCTCTATTCCCACTTTAACATTCTATTTTAAACTACTTAATAATTCATAACTAAATGTTGGTCAATGATTAGTTAATATTTCATCTATGGAAACTCACAAAACTCAGAGGAGTTGAAATGAGACACTAGCTAGCTTGACCAATATGCACAACCTGATAAAAAAAATTCCCTATAAATATGCCATGAGTGACTCTAAGAACTTCATATTTGGGACATGATCTTGAGTTGTGATGATTTTTTTTCCCTTGAAATTCTTGTGTTATGGTTCGTTTCCTTTGGTTGAAATGTGGAGTTGATTTTGTTTTAAAGTGTTTAGCTTATAAATTTACTCAAAGTATAAGTAAAAGAAATTATATAGCTCCTGACATTTTTAGAAAGTTATAAACTATTAACTGGATTCAATGCAATTGTGATAGAGCTCCAGATATCTAATTCCCCTTTCAGACTTAAAAGTGAAAACAGCAAGGTACTTTGATGTAACACTCCAAGTTTTCCCAGGGAAAAGTAGTGGAAATGAAAGTGTAATTCAAAAGAAAAGTCTGTAGAACAGACTTTTGTAAAACACTAAGTAAAATTGGATATGGTAGGAGAACAAGGGGCACAAAGCTCTTTAAAAAAAGAAATGAGACCAGTTTTTCATGGTAGTCATCAAAGGGACTTCAGGTAAGAAGTTTTCTCTAGAAATCATGTAGTACTGAAAGGAAGTTCTCAGAATTTAAGAAATGAAGCATCTAGGTGGTACAGTGGATAAATGAATTTGGAATCAAGAAGACCCATCTTCCTCAATTCAAATCCAGCTTCAGACATTTATGAGCTATGGCACCCTAGGCAAGTCACTTCTTTCAGTTCCTGATCTATAAAATGAGCTGGATACAGAAATGGCAAACCACTCCAGTATCTGAAGACCAAAAAATAGGGTCATGAAGAGTTGGCTGTATCTGATATAATTGAACAACAGCAACAAGAAATGAAGATCATTGTCTATTCAAATTAATAGGAAAAAATATTTCAAAAATTATATGTCTGATAAATTTTCCACCTTTTTTTCTGGTAGAAGGAAATGGTGAGAAGTTAAGAAATCATATGAAGACAAAACATTATAATAATCATTTGACCTTTAGGTCAAATAGAAATGTCATCTCATCCAACTCTTTCATTTTAGAAAAAAAAAAGGAAAGGAAAGGAAAGGAAAGGAAAGGAAAGGAAAGGAAAGGAAAGGAAAACTTTTCTCCACTCTCTACCCCTTTTTACCCAAGAAATTTTTATTCAATCCAGGGTATATTGATATGTAAAATAGGTACACAAATCAAACATTTATTGATAATAAATCATCATTTTCCCCACATTCAGTTACAAGAACCCATATATGGTTGCAACAGACAGTGAGAATTTTTTCAATAGTATTTTATTTTTCCAAATACATGTAATGATAGTTTTTAACATTCCTTTGTGTAAGACCTTGTGTTCCAATTTTTTTCCCTCTTTCCCTCACCTCCTTCCTCCCCAAAACAGCAAGCAATCTGATATGGATTAAATATTTGCCATTCTGCAAGCCAAAGATTAAGAAGCTTTGCCTTGCTCTATCTTTTTTTTTTTACAACAGCAACAATGTGATAATTATAATATGGTATTTTAACAATATGAGGTATTATTTATAACCATTTTCAGGTGATGAAATTGAGACTAGAAAAAGTTAAATGCTTGCCTAAGATTACATAGCCCTACTCCTCATGAAAAGATGGATTTTACCTTGATTAATTTGTGATGCCAAGATAATAGCTATGTGATCACTGGTTATTATCTAGCTAATCAAGGTATTAAAAACCGCAAGCAATAACTGTTTTCTAGAAAGACAACATCTACCAAGGCAAAGAGCTTCAATAACATGCTGCTTATCAATATTAAGTAAGCCAATGGATTTCACAGAACCTACCATTCCAGTGAATGATCATGTAGAGATATACATTATAATTATTGGGGACATGGAACAGAAACCCAGAAAATCTCAGTAGTTTTCTCAAACCACAAGAGATGACAGTAGCTAAAATAATTAGACATATCCAGAAATGAACAAAGATCTTCTTAATCTTGTTACAGAGGGTTTCTGTTGAATTATTTGTGGGAATTTTCACCCTCATGGAGAGGAAAAAAAAATAAGCTTAAATTTACATTGAATAAAATCTCATATTTGAAATGAAAAGGCGACATATTTTAAGAAATGACATCTTAAAGCAATCATTGTTTTAGAGATAACAACTCTAACCATCAACTGTCAGATGTCCCTGTGTATTCTCTCTATCACATAACCATAATCTCAATTACTACTATTTCCCATCTTAGATTATTTCTATTAAATACTTTTAACTACAAATGACAACAAAAAAAGAAAGTAAATACTTTGATGAATTACAGAGTTAATTTCTATCCTTCCATTGTTCTCTCCTGTGACAACATCCCAAGTCATAGTATGTTCTTTCTAACCCACCCCCTCATTATTCCCAAGCTATCACCATGTCCTCCACTTGAAATGTCACAGATTATGGCTCTGTGAGGAATTTCATTTAGATTCTTGAAGGTTATGAAAGCAACATGTTCTTACAAACTGGAAAATCTTTGTGTACTAATTCTATTGATTAACCTAGTTAACCTTGAAGATATTTGATGAAATAAAGACTAACAATTAAGGTGATAATTTTCCTTGTCAATAGATACACATGAAACTCTTTACTAAAAACATGAAGATATTCTGATTTGAGTAGCCATCATGATAAAATTATGAATCTTTTGAAGTAACAAAGATCAACAGTCTGAACTGAATTCATAAGAAAAAAAAAAACTCAAGGCAGGGAAAAACTGATTAAAACAAAGTGTCACACCAGATCATAAAAAACAGAGATCATAAAATCATTCTATGGAATTCTTACTTGACCATGCTGAGAATAGTAGGTTAGTTTTTGGCATATGAGTGCTGGAAAGATAAATGCATTGGAATGAGTTCAGAGAAAGAGAACAGGAACAGAACGTTTGGCAAACAGAGATGAAAAGGAATATGCAACATGGCTTTGATGAATGAGAATTGGAGTTGGGACTATAGCACTCTCTCTATGGGATAAGCCTTGCGATGGAAATCACAATCTTCTATGGATGCCTTTAGGTTTGGAGAGCCAGGAAGAAAAGGAGGAAAGTAGCCAGGAATAGCATGTGGAAGTGTAAAAGAAGAGGGTGTTGACTATAGAGAGTAAGATTAATAAAACCAACATTAAATTGGATCCACTTAGACAATAGCAAGATGGGGCCAGACATGGGAGTGTGCCAGATGTAGGAAGCAGGGCCTGCTGTGGTAAAAGTTAAATAGCTGGAAAAACTAGTCTTTAGTACTACCCATCCCACTTTTTTCACTTTTCCTCCTCACTGTCCCTGCCATTGGGCCTGTGTGCTGTATGTATGCCTCATAAATATAATGTAACATATCTGTAGTGTGTAATAAGTGCTTTCTGAGAGATTCAAAGTGAAATGTTACTCTTCCTCACTTGGAAAAGTCTCAGTATCATAACTTTAGGCTGCAAGGGATATTAGAAGTCATTGTGTACCTGCCCTTCATTTTATAACTAAAGAAACTGGCATAGGCAGGGTTGAATGACTTGCCTGAGGCATTACAGAAGGTTTCAACTAAGAAGTTATATTTGTATTGGATTTTAAAGACTGACTAGGCAAAGAGAAGAAGGTAAGCATAAGGAGCACAATAAAAGATGAGAAAGTACAGGGATTTTCTTTTTTTGAGTAGAAAGGGAAGCAAAAGGAAGTCCTATTTGGCTTATGTACAGAAAATAAAGAGGAATCAGGTAAGATAATACAGGAAAAATCAGGGAGAATAAAATTGTGAGGTCCTTGAATATCAAGCAAGGGAGTTCAGACCATGCAGAAGTTAATAAGAAGTCAGTGGAGTTTTTTGTCATGAATGACCCCAGCTCTATGTATGAGGAAAATTATTCTGAACATAATACAAAAGATGGGTTGGAGAGAAAGAAGTAAGAAAGATCTCTTAGTCTGTTATGAGTTTTGTTTTTTTTTTTTTTTTTTGGTTGCAGTTTTGTTCATTTTTTTGTTCATTTTGTTTCACCAATTCTTATAATAGTAAGGACAAATGATAAAGAGAAACCATATTAGAAGAGTGGCAAAGAGAATAGGTAGAGGAAGACAGATGGCAGAGAAACTGCAGAGGAAGTGCTAATGGATGTGAAGAGAAAAATAAAATGTGAAGGATAGGGAAGAATTAAAGATAACCCAAGATTTCAGTCATAGTGAGGATGGGAGATGTTGAATGCTAGTGTCATAGACACACAAAGTTGTCAAAAGGAACAGATATAGGGAGAAAGAAAATAATTTGGGATTGCATTGGGCAGACAAATAATTCATTTTCATAATAGACATCACTCTTGACTATTCGGTTCTGCACACATATATTGTATCTAGGATATACTGTGACATATTTAACGTGTATAGGACTGCTTGCCATCTGGGGAAGGGGGTGGAGAAAGAGAGGAGAAAAGTTGGAACAGAAGTGAGTGCAAGGGATAATGATGTAAAAAAATTACCCAGGCATGTTCTGTCAATAAAAAGTTATAATTAAAAAAAAAAGAAAGAAAGAAAGAAAGAAACTTGAGTTTCATTTTACACTTCACTTTGAATTCATCAAATGTAGAAATTCATGTATTTTTAAATTTAACTCAGTAAGTATTTATTAAGCTCCTACTGTTATATGCCAAGTACTGAATACCTAAGAATAAAAATTGTAGTGTGTTTTGATTGGTTTTCTGGAGGTCTCTGGAGCAGCCTTCCTTTCAGCAATCACCAGGAGAATAGCCAGGTGTTAAAGTCTAAATTCTTTATTGTGTCCTTGCCTGGGGCCTGGGCTAGCTTGGGCTCTGTGGAGGAAATGCAGGAGGACAGGTCAGCCACCAAGGTAGTGTGAGAAGGAGTGAATCTCTCTCGTTGGCTCCAAGAGCTTGAGCTCCTGTGTCCAGTCCTCTGTCTTCTCCAATTCTGACTCTGGCTGGGTTTGTCCCAGCTTATATGCCCTATTATAATTACATCATCGTAGGTGTGAATCTTGTAGAACTATATTAAGTATTAAGTACATATACTGAACTAGAGAACTATTAATCACCATGCTAAACTAGACAGATGCTATAACCATTGTCTTATCAATTCCACTGAATTAATACCTTGTAAGAATCCTTGTTTCAGGAACAGAGTTCTGGCCCTAACAAAAAATGAAACTATCCTTGACCTTATAGGGAAAATGTAGTTCACAAAATATATACAAAGATAATGGGAAGACACTAATAAATGGAAATGAGTCTTCCTTCAAGGGAATGAAAAGATCAAATAAGTTGACAGAGTAAGGAAGATTTCATGGGAAATAACCCATGCAAAGACATGGATTTGACACGTGTGTCATATGCAAGAAATAGTAAGAGCAGTTTGATTTGGGTCTATAATTAAGTAATCTGGAAAGATAAATTGAACCAGACAAGGAAGGAATTTATATATCTACGGGTACTCCTTTTTATCTATTTTAAAATAAAATATAAGGGCAATGTACAACAAATATTGAACATTTCTGTATTCTCTTCTGCTACCTCTATTTTGCCTCTGCTTTCCTGCCTCATCTCAATTACCAAGAGCAAGATGTCCCTCCCTGATCAAGCACATCACTGCTAAACTCAACCATGCTGCTAACTCAAGCCTTGATTGATTGAAGGACTGGAGAGCAGAGTAACAAATTCTTCCTTCCCATACAGAAATTAGACTCAGCTTGTTCCATTTTTTTTTTCTGCTATCCTATCTGGTTTCAGCTCCAGGAAAAATGATTATCTCTTGCTGTCTATTCTTCATGTCCAACACTCCTTTTACCTCTTTTGATTTGTGGTCTCCCTGTTTAGCTTGAAAACTTCTTGAGGGCAAGTACTGGGCTGTCTTTCTTTTTATTAATTGTATCTACAATACTCAACATAGTGCTTTGCACAAACTATATTTTAAATAATTTTTTTGGTTTGGATTATTGGATTAGCTCTGGGACTGATTATCTGGCTTGAAAAGAAATTACTAATATCACATAAGTTTCCCAGTAACTGATTATGATTTTCTAATAATTTGTAGGAGTACAATTGTCATCTTGGACAGGAATGGGGCCTGGCAAAGTGAAAACCTAACTTGTGATCTAATTTGTAATGGTTAGGCCAGGAGCTCATTTTGCTGCTTCTTTTTTTTTTTCTTTTTTTGGTATTCTAACACTTAGTACAATGCCTGGTATTAGGATAGTTTGTATTTATGTTTATTTATTGACTGACCAAAAAATTGATTTAGGATGGGAGTGGTGGGGGAAACAGATGCTATAATAAATTCTAAGCTTTGGGAAAACAGATTGATTCAGTTAGATGATCTGATATCCTTGATTTCTGTTTTATTATTTATTTACATATGTACCATGAATCTGCTCTTCCAACCAATTTTGTGCTACTTCTTTGGGTCCTAAGATTTTGTTGTATTGTAAATTAATCCAGCTCTATTCTTTTTGTGTATGATTGCTTGAATTCCAAATTGTCCATTCTCATAGTAAATTGTCATTTATTATCTGTGTGACATTGGGAAAATCGTTCCAGAATTTTTCCTCAGCTGTAAAATAAAAGATTTGAATTACATGCAATGATAACTTCCAACTTTAAATATAAAGTCCTATAATTTCTATATCTTGATTACTGACAAGTATCATCTATATGGTCTTTGTCACTTACTCCTCTTACATATTTTTCCAGATGGCATAAGAACATTACATTCAAAATTCAGATTTTTATAACACAAAGCATGAATGAGGGAAGGAAATAAAGAGAGGGGGTAAAAGTGAGGATGCATTAGTGAGTGAATGACCAGAAGTGACTTTAGAAGAGATGACAAAGTCTGCTGAGGCCAACATTCATTGACTAATCAATAAGAACTCCCTTCTTGAATGTGGTTAATATAAAACTTCAGATAAGGATCTTTGTAGCCCTTCAATACAAAATGTCCAGATAATCTCTGTTTATCATTTCTGGGGAATGGATTCTCCAGGGAAATGATAGAACTGTTTTCTCCTTTGCGTTTTATATACCTACAGGGTGTTTTGAATTTTCTAGAAAAAAGAAAAATAAGATTGGATGTAGCAACCATCCTTTTTATCCTATTTGTTTTCAACAAGATTACCAATGAGGATCCAGTTACATAGTCTAAACTTGGAATCTGACATCTTGGTGAACAAGTAACCACAGAAGCAAGCCACCAAGCTCACCAAATTGGCTGGAACATATTTCTAATATGCTGCAGGATGTTCCTACTGACCTGTGTCACTAACAAAGAAAACACATTTTATATTTTTAGGGTTGTTTGCCAGAGTGGTTTGGCTATGAAAATAACATCTTTTTATTAGCTAATTTGCTCCAAATTTAATTAGCTCATTATCCAATTGGCTATGATTAAAGTGCAACAGCTAGACAAATTTAAGCCTTAGAAAAATGTACCCAATTATAAACTCTACCACTAAATAAGCACTTGTGAATCAACTTATAGTATTTCAGTTACTTCCTGAGTAATCTAATTCACCAGTTGGAGTTTAATACTTGAAATATGTAATTTTTATTAGCTGAAAGAGTGAGCTGGTATGTAGAAATGGGATCAGTCTTGACTTTAAAAGGAAGGAGAAAGACAGATATCATCAACAATAGCTTCATGAGCTTCCCATCAATACCTAGTAAAATAGTCAAATATGTTAGCAAAAGTGTGGCTGGATTTGAAATATTTAGAAAAGGAAATGGTGATCATTATGAGCTAACATTGGTTATAAAAGGGACTTAGCTTCAACTTCATTGTGTACATCTTTCAACACAGTAAGATGCCAAAATGAAAATGTACACTACCCCACAGTTATGAACAGCACAGGAAATAGATTAGCATTGGGGTAGGGAATGGCTGGGACTGGAGGAGAGAGTGAAGTTCTTCTAGAAAGGCTGGATGGCAATTTAACAATCATGGTGAAAGAAGGATTTATTCTTTGAGAACATAGAAGCTAGGATATTCAGTAGATAATACATTTAGCCTACAATCAAAAAGATCTGTGTTTATATCCAGCTTCGACAGTTACTAACACTGTGATTCTGGACAAGTCACTTAATTTTGACTATCTCAGTGTCCTCAACTGTAAAGAGAAAATAATAATAGCATCCACTTCCCATAATTATTGTGAAGATTGATTAAAATAATATTTGTAGAGCATTTAGTACAATCTGGGTACTCAATAGATGCTTAATAAATGCATATTCCTTTCTCTAATTCCTCTGTGTAGCACTAAAGGACTTGTACTCCCAAATTCTGGGGGTTTGTTGTTTTGTTTTGTTTCATTTTCTGTGCCAGTAATATGGATTTGTTGTGAAATAGCCAATAGCCAAGTGGGAAACAATCTGATTAGATTTCTTTTTGTGAATTTATAGTGAATTGTTCTTGTATTTTAACTGCCTCATACCAAATATTCAACATATATTTATCAACTTGTTCCCATGTTCAACATACTATGCTGTGTGTCAATGTAGATTGGTAGCATCACACTGCACCATCGTTAAGGGACTAACATTTGTATCATAGGTAAATGATACAAAACTAAATGGTACAAGGTAAAATGTCACAGCAAAAAAAGAAGAGAGAGAGAGAGGGGAGAGAGAGAGAGAGAATATTCTAGGGAATTTAGAGGGCAGATACAGTATAATGTGGAAGTACAGAAAGACTTAGTAGAAAAAGTTCTTAGGGAACCTGGCACCTGAGTTAAGGATTTCTAAAGGGAGAAAAGGGAAGGAGATAGCTGAAGAAGAAAAAAAAAGTATCCATTATAGGCATGCAGCCTCTGGACATGCATGCCTGGAGTAATGAAATGGCAGAGGGTAATTTCATGAAGGTGACAATATTTACAAAAGATCTTCAATTAGTTAGATAGCCCAGTCTTAGAGTATTTCCATTCGAGGATGAAGATCATGAAATGCTCACAAAAATAATAAAGATTCAGGTACTCATCAGCATGAATATTCTTGGCACATACTAATCACTTAATAAATGCTTTCTGATTGACTGACAATATAGTGGCAGATCAGAACTTCTCTGTATATGAGTAGATAGTCTATAACAGTTTCTATGTCTTTTCCTCACCCTCATACCCCAAACCAGTGCCAAATCGTCAGTTGTCTTGTTGTGAGCATTTACAAACTTGGTGAATTTGGCATTCAGACAATAGACACAAAGTCTACCATCAGTTTCTCTTAAAATCTTTCCAGCTTAAGTGAATCTGCTATAACTTGCCTTCAAGAATCCAGAGTCACTTCAGATTTAACAGTTTCATCAAAGAAAGAAAAAATAGACATGATACTTTTTTGAGGAGTTCTCATTTTTCTGGCTCTTTCCCAATCCAAAAGCTAACATTTTCTCTATTTATTATTCATTTCTAAATGTTCTACATCTATGCCAACTAATGATCTTCTTGATTTCCTTTAAGTCCCAACTAAGATCTACCTTCTCCAGGAAGCCTTCCCAACTCCCTTTTACTTTAAATGCTATTTCTCTCTTAATTGTTTCATATTTATCCTGAGATTGCTAGGCCAGGTGTCAAGAAGACACCTTCCCAAGTTCAAATATGATATTAGACACTTACTAGCTGGGGGGTCCTGGTCAAGTCACTTAACTCTGTTTGTATCAATCCCTTATTTGTAAAATGAGCTGGAGAAGAAGGCAGTAAACTATTCCAGTATCTTTGCTAAGAGAAACCCAATTGAGGTCACAAAGAGACGGATATGATGGAAATGACTGAAAAACAAGAAAAACTGACATTTATGAGAAAGCTAAGTGGCACAATTGATAGAGTGCCAGGTCTCGAGACAAGAATGAAACTGAATAACAAAATATCACTGAAATGGCTTTTAGCATGACAGATGAGAATTATCTATTTACATCATAAAATATATTTGGTCAACATCTTAATTACAATCATCATCTAATAAAAAAATTGTTTTCTTTATAAAACTATATTAGGGTTATAGGGCTTTCTGTTCACTAACCATCAGAACCGTGACAAATTTTGTGCTTTGGGAAAGGGAGTAGATGAAAAAGAGAAATTCAAGAGAGAAGGCAACTTGGGTATAGCCATCAAGGGGAGTACAATTTGGTTCAGATCTGTTGGTATCCTTCAAATGCAGAGTCAAGTCTTTGTTCACTCTGCCTTCCAATAATTCAAGGATGGGTAATTATTGCATTTTAACTGGTATCTCTTATCAGACATTTTAATATCAAGTAGTTTTCAAATATTTCTTCAAATAGTGCCAAAGAATGTTGATCAAACTCTTCATTTAGAAGACTTCTTCAGTTTAATGTTTAGAAAATGTTTCACAATAAACAGTTTTATCTTTTCATGTTTAAATCTCATTTCAATTAACATTTAATGCTATAATAGTTTTTCCATCATAAATACTTAGCTTCTAATTGAAAGTATAGAACTCTTTGAGATCTTTGAATATCTCTAAACCATCATTATTTGACCCTTTTCTACCTAAAAAGCTTGAGGTCTTTCTCAGGAAATTTAGGAAATCAGAATACTTCAAAGAAAATAGAGAATCTATACCTTGAAGGCACAATTTGGGTAGACCTAGAAGTTTTCCAGAATTTCTATCTTGTTCTCCTATTTAGCTCTTCTTGGTCCACTTCTTAGACCGCCACAGTGTAATATATTCTATGCTTATACCTTCTCCAGCTGTGAGAAATGTAGTTGTCTAAATGCCCACCAATTCAATCCACAAATTCAATTCCACAAATATTTATTAACTATGTAATATTGATAATGTATGATTAGGCTCTGACTATTAGGAGACAAAACTCTATTTAGACTCTTTTTAAGGAACTTCCAAAACACTGGCATAGAGGTGGATATGACCTGTTCAGTGTATAAAGTAGGTATGTATAGTAAACAAGTTAAGTACCAAATAACTACTTATTAATTAACTTATTTAGAAAAAACTTGGAGGAGTCATATGATCAGTGATTATTAAATGCACTGATAGGGGGAAAATCCACATACCAAATTACCCATATATAGTCTGTGGATAGAATGCTTCACTTGAGATGAAATACTTGAATTCAAATCCTATCTTAGACACTTCTAATTTAAGCAAGTCTCTTAACCTGTCCCAGTTTCAATATCCTCAATAGTAAAATGAGGGCTTTTGTGTGTATAAAATGGATGTTTCTGTCCTTTCCAGTTCTAAATCTAGGATTGTATCATGCTACATTCACTTAGACCAAAGTATTTGAAATAATCCAGAATAAAAGGTTTATCTACTATTGCCTTATGATTTCAATTTCCAAAAGGACCACATCACATTTGCTTTAATAAATAATGTTTTTCTAATTATTTGCAAAGACAAGTTTAACATTCATTTTTGACAAGATTTTGAATTTCAATAATTTTCTCCCTCTCTTTGTCTCTCTGTCCCTTCTATCTCCTGTCCACAAGACAGCAAACAATACAATATAGGTTCTACATGTGCAATCATGTATACATATTTCTATACTAATCATTTTATGAAAGAAGAAACAGAGTAAAAGGGGAAAACCACCAAACAAACAGATAAAAAAAGTTAAAATAGTATGCTGTGATCTGCATTCAGATCCCACAATTCCCTTTCAATATATAGGCAACACTGAATTGCAGAGAAGAGCTAAATCAATTATATGTAAACATTGCACAATGTTGCTGTTACTGTGTACAATGTTTTCCTAGTTCTCCTCACTTCACTAAGCATCAATTCACATAAATCTCTCCAGGTTTTTCTGAAATCTCCTGGATCATCATTTCTTATAGCACAATAATATTCCATTACATTCATATACTAAAACTTATTCTACCCTCCCCAATTGATAGGCATTCATTTGATTTCCAATTTTTTGACTCACAAAAATACTTGCTATAAATATTTTTGTACATATGAGTTCTTTCCCCTCTTTTATGATCTCTTTAGGATACAAACCTGGTAATGGTATTGTTGGGTCAAAGGACATGCACAGTTTAATCCTGTGAGTATAGTTGCAAATTATTCTCCATCATAATTGGATCAGTTCACAACTCCATCAACAATGCATTAGTGTCGTAGTTTTCCCACACCCCCTCAAACATTTATTATTTCTTTTTCCTGTCATCTTAGCCATTCTGATAGGTATGCAGTGGTAGCTCAGAATTGTTTTAATCTGCGTTTCTCTAATCAATAGTAATTTAGAGCATATGATGACAGATGACTAATTTTTTTTTCATATGAAAAATCTTTTCACATTCTTTGATCATTTATCAATTGGGGAATGACTTGTATTCCTATAAATTTGACTCTATTTCTTATATATTTGTAAAATGAAGTCATATAAGAAACATTGGCTATAAAATTTGTTTTCCACTTTTCTGTTTCCTTCTAATCTTGGTTTTATTATGTCATTAATATATTGTAATGTTATTGTATTATGTTGTAATATATTTTGTGCAAAACCTTTCTAATATATTGGAATTAAAATTATACATTTTACATTTTATAATGTTCTTTATCTTTTGTTGGTCATAATTTTTTCCCTTCTCCAGAAATCTGACAAGTAAATTCTTCCCTAGTTCTCATAATTTGCTTATGTTATCTCTCTTTTCTTCTGAATCATCTAGTCATTTTTACCTTTTCTTAGTATGTCTTGTTTCTGCCACAACATTTTCCAGTTTTCCAAGCAATTTTTTTTGTCAAATAGTAAATTTTTATTCAAGAAGCTGGAGTCTGAGTTTATCAAACAGTAGATCACTATAATCATTTACTATTGTCTCTTGTGTATCTAATTTATTTCACTGATTCATCTTCTTTCCTTCTACTGTAATCAATTTTTTCACGGAACATAATTTATACTATCTTCCGCCCTCTTTTCTTTTTTCCTAGTACTACCATTTTTTGCACCTATTAATTATATATTTTTACCATCACAGGAAAATCAACTTATATCTACAATGCTCTCAGGGTACTCCTACTGCCCAAATAGTGATACATTTCTTAAGAGTTACAAGTATCTTCCTCTCATGCAGTAATGTAAACAGTTTAATCTTATTGAATACCATTTTTTTTCTTTACAGCTTGCTTTTTCATGCTTCTCTCAGAACATGTATTTGAAAATCAAAATTTCTATTCATGTCTGGTCTTTTGATCAAAATGTTTGAAAATCCCCTTTTCATTAAAAATCCATCTTTTGAAAGATTATGCTCACTTTGCTGGGTAGTTGATTCTTGGTGTCTTGCAAGCTCTTTTTATGTCCTGTATAATTTTGCTATCTCCTGTATAATTCTGACTATAGCATTCTTATATTTGATTTTTTTTTTTGGCTTGAAGAATTTTCTCCTTGATCTGATAGTTCTGAAATTTATCTGCAATATTCTTTGGAGTTTTCATTTTAGTATCTTCCTTAAGAAGTGATCAATTATTCCTTCAATGACTATTTAACTCTATGGTTCTAAAATATCAGGTAAATTTTCCTTGATAATTTCTTAAAAGATGTTGTCCAGTTTAAAAGATACTTTTTATATAGTTTTCAAGTTGTCCAATAATTCTTAAATTTCTTAAAGCTTCCCCAGATCTATTTTCCAGATTGCTTTTCTCTTGAGGTATTTTATATTTTCTCTTTTTTCATTCTTTTGATTTTGTTTGACTGATTCTTGATGTCTCGTGGAATCACTAGATTCCACTTGCCCAATTCTTATTTTTAAATAATTATTTTCTTCAGTAGCTTTGTATTTTTCTATTTGTCTAATTCTATTTTATAAGAACATATTTTCTTCAGTAAATTTTCCCCTCCCCCCATTTTGCTAATTTCAGGGGCATCTAGATGGCACAATGGAGAAAGCACCAGCCCTGAAGTCAAGAGGTTCTAAGTTCAAATCCAGCTTCAGACAATTAACACTTAATATCTGTGACCCTGAACTAGTCACTTAACCCCAATTGTCTCAAAAATAATTTGCTAAATTTTTAAAGGCTTTGTTTTCTTCAGTCGATTGTTGTGCTTCCTTTTCCATATCATTGATCCTTTTTTTTTTCATAATTCTCTTGCATAATTCTCAAATTTTCCTAATTTTTCTTCTATCACTTTTATTGGATTGTTAAAATCCTTTTTTAGCTCTTTCAAAAGGAGTTTTGGGGCTGGAGACTAATTGCTATTTCTTATTTATTTTATTTTATTGCTAAGTGACTTGCCCAGGGTCATACAGCTAGGAAGTGTTAAGTGTCTGAAGTAAAATTTGAATTCAGATCCTTCTGAGTTAAGAGCTAGTTCTCTATCCACTACATCACCTAGCTGCCCCTAATTCCTATTTCTTTTTGAGGCTTTGCATGTAGGCATTTTAACATTTTTGTCCTCTTGTGAATTTAGGCTTGAATCTTCCCTGTCCCTTACTATGGGCAGAGTTTGGTTTGTTCTTGCTGTTGTTTGTTTGTTTGTTTTGGGAAGTTTGGTTTTTTTGGTTTTTTTTTTTTTTTTTTTTTTTTTTTTTTTTTTTTTTTTGCTCAATTTTAAAAGTTGAGCTCTGCTCTTGAAATACAGGAGGTACGGTATCAATTTTCTTATATTAGAGGCCAAGGGCCTGCTCACTGGAAATTTTTTTGAGATGGAGTTTCTGGGTTGACCTTTTGCTTATAGTTTAGTTATGCCTGTTGTGTCCTAGGTTTGGGGGCTGGCTGTTGAACTGGAACTAGAGGTCTCTTGGATAGCCTTCTGTGCCACTGACCTGCTGAGCCAAAATCACAGGGCTTTGGTTGTTGTTCTACATTGTGGCTAATAGCTTCCCATTGCTTTGCTTGGACATCATCTTTACTGGGCTGTGCTCTTCTTTGACCAAGTGAGACAGACCTTTCCTGAAATCCTACTAAGTTATCTTAGGCTGGAAATTATTTCACTCTATCTTTTTGTGGATTCTATCACTCCAGAATTCTTTTAGAAGCCTGAGTTAATGTTGTTTCTAAGGAAAATGGGACAACTCAGGCAACTTCTTTACTTCTCTCTGCCATTTTGTCTCTGCTGCCCACACCATGCTTTTATAGTTATTCTCTGCTACTTGACCTTGCTTCCATCTTCTGTACATCTTTTCAAATCTATGTACTTTCATAAGTTTTGGGTACAGCCACATTAGTCACTTCATATAACTTTTGTTTTTATTTTCCATTGGAAGAATGTTTTTGTTGTTGTTTATATCATCAGAATTTCATTCGTGATGACTTTCTGTCCCTGCTGGACAGAATTCCCCTTTTTAATTTAGAAATTTAATAATTGCATATATGTGTGTGTGTGTGTGTGTGTGTGTTTATGTGTGTGTGTATGTATATTTTTAAGTATACAAAGGACTTTTAAATATATTATTAGCTCATTTGATCTGCACAATAATTTTGTGTGACTGTTATGCCACAATTCTCTTTTATTGTCCTGACTCAGTTTCCCCAATTATCCTCAGTTCCCTAATTGTTCTGCTTCAGTTTATAATTGTTCTGCCCAGTCCTATGGAAACCACCCCTTCCTCTTAATCAGCATATTTGATAAGGATAAAAGATCTTATGTTTTAGAATACCAGAATGCCTCTCCCCATCCCAAGCTATCAAAATATCAGATACCGTCTTCTTAAGATACCTCTCCTCATCTCTGGGGTGCCTCCCCCTATTATGTCATTCCCCTCTCCAGTGGCTCACCTCACCCTGTCAGAGCCTTGATCCTACTCTCAACACCCTGACTTCACCCCTGCCTCAGTCTACCACCTTAGTCTGATCCATATGTATATAGGTCACTGAGAACTCACATTGTTTGCTGGATTCTTGCAGACAATAGTTTCATTCAGCCCTAGGACCAAATGGATTTGGTCCCAGTAAATCTCTCCCTTTTAAATAAATTATTAAATACTATAACCTCTATTTTGCCTCAATTTCTCCCATATTACATGACAAGAGCTATTTTTAATCTCTATTTGATAGGTGACTTATCCAAGGTGTAAGGTCAAGTGACTTATTCAAAGTTACAGAGATAGTGAGATTCTGATCGGGATAACAGTCTTCCTAGTCCTGTATTTTTGTTAAACAGTTATATCAAAAAAATTCTCTGAATATTGCCATTTTCTGTTCATTTTGTAGGCATTTCTCTCTATATATATGTGTATCTCTGGTCCTGTCTTTATATCTGTGTTTCTCTTTTGGTATTGAATTAGTTTAGTTCAAAAGCCAGCCACAGAACCAAACCTCTGTTAAGACATAAGTTGCTCAAGAGGGAAAAAATAACTGCTTCCCAATTTCTAAATTTAATCCTAACTCCAATTCTTCAGTAATCAATAAACATTTATTTTAATAATATATTATATATCGATAATATATAATAAATAATATATCTATTATGTGCCAAGCACTGTGCTAAGTAATGGGAATAATAAAAAGACAAAAATAATCTTCATCTTGAGGTGCTCAAAATCTAGTAATATGCTTGTAAAATGCTTGATGACATTTTTAAGTTCTTATGTGCTACTTTCTATACATCCACTTATTTGTTCTTCTCAACAACTCTGTAAAATAGGTAAGATATATTACTAATAATGTCCATTTTATAAAAGAGAAAACTAAGTATTACTTTAAAAACTTGAAAAAAAAATTTAAGCTAGCCAATCATATATAAGCAATACTATGGCAGAACCTATTCTTGAATCAATGCCTACTGACATGAAATTCAGCATTTTTCCCTCGAACCTGCCTGCTTCTCTATATTTGTTTCACCTATAAAAGAAGATCTAAGTATAAGGCAATAGGTATAAGTGAGTGATCTCCAACTGTTTAGGGAAAAAATATTCTAAAAAGTCTTACATTAAAAAAAAAAAAGAAGTAACATTTTCAGAAACAAAAACAAGCTTATTTTCCTGAATGGACCTACTTTCTCCTTGAATTTTTCCCCTCCTAGGATTTGAAAAAGGCCTGCTTAATTTCCCTTAGAACTGTTTGATAACAATAGGTCATTATGCTCTTTTGTGCCCTTTTTGTTTGTATGTTTTTTGGCCTGGAAGCCTCAAATCATATTGTGTTCTTGGTTGGATTGTTGAATTCATTTCTAGTTCCAGTTGAGCTTTTTTTTTTCCTCTTTTCATTTAGCTTAGTTTTTTTTTTTTTTTAACACTATGTGTTTCCCTGTGGTTTACCCTATGACCTTTCTCCCACACTCTTACTCCACTTCAAATTATTTCCACTCTACCCCACCCCAACATCATTTCTTCTTTTGCTGCCTTTTGTGACAAAGCCCAGTCTGCAGAAAATTGCCTTTTGTTTGCTTCCCTTGTCCTCCCAAATGCTCACCATTATCCCCCAAGTCACAATCATTCCTGCCCAAATTCAGTGTCCCCAGACTCTTCTCAAAACTTCATTTCCTCATCATTCTTTCCAGATGCCACTCTCCCCACCCCTAACCCAGCTTCCTTAGATAATTACCACAAGCCAGTTAGGCATTAATAGCCAGTTAGGTAATAATTCATTGCTTGCAAAAGTTTGAAAGCATTCTGCAAATGTTATTCCATTGAACAATGATAACACAGCCCACAGATTATTGTTATTTGTGCTCTTTTTTATTTCAGAGAAACAAAAAGAGATCTATATATTTATTTAAAATGATATATTTCTGCAAGGCCCTATTTTTATTCTTCTGCATTATACTGAAGTGATCTTAGGCTCTCAAAGACTATATCAATGGAATGCAATTTCTTTTTTTTAAATTTATAATAACTTTTTATTGACAGAACCCATGCCAGGATAATTTTTTTTACAACATTATCTCTTGCACTCGCTTCTGTTCCGATTTTTCCCCTCCCTCCCTCCACCGCCTCCCCTAGATGGCAAGCAGTCCTATATATGTTAAATATGTTACAGTATATCCTAGATACAATATATGTTTGCAGAACCAAACAGTTCTCTTGTTGCACAGGGGGAATTGGATTCAGAAAATAAAAATAACCCAGGAAGAAAAACAAAAATGCAAATAGTTTACATTCATTTCCCAGTGTTCTTTCTTTGGGTGTAGCTGCTTCTGTCCATCATTTATCAATTGAAACGGAGTTAGGTCTCTTTGTCAAAGAAATCCACTTCCATCAGAATACATCCTCATACAGTATTGTTGTTGAAGTGTATAATGATCTGGTTCTGCTCATTTCACTTAGCATCAGTTCATGTAAGTCTCTCCAAGCCTCTCTGTATTCATCCTGCTGGTCATTTCTTACAGAACAATAATATAGAAATCAGAAATAATATAATTTCTTTCTGTAAATATCATATTGGAAAAATTTCAGTATATTTTCAGTATTGAATACAGCTGAACTTGCCAGATGCCAGAGCTACAAATTACCTGTAACATTCCAATGTCTATGCTTTTCCAAAGGTTTCCTCCCAGTTACTTGAACCCTTTCATCTCCACCTGTTAGGCACATCTAGTGCTATGAAGTGAACCTGAATGGCAATTCTTTTGCCTCAATTAAAAGAACTTAGTTTTTTTTTGTTGTTTTTGTTTTGTTTTTTCTGTTTTCCCAGATATTTCAGGTTGACATCAGCAAGAGACTATGTCTTGGCAAACTAAGGTTGGAAAAACTCATCACCAGGAGACTGGACATACTTGATGATGGACTTTTTGGCTATGGTAGCCCATGAAAGTAGTTTTAAAATATAGGATTTAGCATTAGATTGGATTGTTATGCCACAGTTCTCAGTTTCCATAATTATCCTGACCAGAAGGGGGATCCCACAATTCCCTGTCTTGTGCCGAACCTCATCATTTTTGGCTCTCTGACCTGGAATCAAGGGGCGCCAAACCTCACCAGTACTATAGGGAAATTTTAGCCTCAGAGACTTAAACCTGAATTTCTGATTGGATTACTTCCAAAGGTACCAGGGACCAGGGAATTAAACTGATCTTGATTCTCAAAGTCTTCTTCCTGCCTGCCCCAGGCAATAATTTTTATCAATAGTTCAATTTCTCTCTGTCCATACCCAACATTCAGGACCTCATCACAGTCATACAACTAGTAAGTATCCAAACAAATATTCAAACTCAGATCTTTCTAACTTTGGGTCTAGCTCTCTTATCCACAGCACCAGGTAGCTAGTTAGAGTGTGAGGTAATCAAGAATAATTTCATGTGGAATAGAACTGAACTTTAAAGGAGACTAGCGATTCTGAGAGGTATAAGTAATATACCAATATACTCTAAATAAAAACAAATTCTACCTACAAAAAAATAACAAATAAGCCAATTTGGTGGGCCCATTCAGTAGATCACTCAATTTGCATTTATTAATTCTGTAATGTGTGCTAGGCACTGCAATTGCTATCAGTACAAAGACTTACAAAGGCAAAGATACAGTTTGGAGAAGCAAGAGTAGTGGATAGAAAAGACCAAGCTAAGAAGGTGAATTCAGATATTGACTCAGACTTATATTAACTGTGACTATGGATAATTTGTTCATATCTAGTTAAGAATACAGATTGCAGAGAAAATGCTGACTTACATTGATAGACTGAATTTCTTTATCCTAGAGCCCCTATAATTATGGAATTTTAAGTCTGGTTACTATTCATATAAATTAGCACAATTTCTGGTACACAATAGCTGCTTAATAATTGCTTACTTGTTTTTTGTAGCTGTTATTGCTATACAAAATAGTCAAATGCTAATAGAATTACATTTTCTTTTTTCAAACTATTACTTTGGATTTAAGGTAACAATACAATATGTAACCAGTTATAATTAAATACTTATGGTTCATTAATTGAAGAAATAAAAAAATTCAGTCAGCCATTGCAATCTATTCAATATTATGCTCCCAAACATAATATTCCCTATTTCCTATTTTAAAAGGAAATGTATATGCTTTCTCCCCAACTTGTCTATTGAAAAACTACCATATAAAAGAATGACCCTTAGTTTATTAAGTGTACTCTACACTATTTGAAAGAAAGCATTTTGTCATTTAATCATCTTTTTATCTTAGTGTTTTGCATAGATTTAGATTTGTTAAATTGAATTTAATTTCTAAGTCTTTTTTTTTCAGATATCATTCAGTTGGACAGTTTCTTGGTTTAAAATGTTATATGACAAGCTAATAGATGTTTTTAGATACATGTTTATATCTGAAATGATTTTTTTTTCAAATGTTTTTGAGGAGCTGTAATTGAGACGAGACACAAGTTGGCATGGTGGCCAAAGTCTTGACTCTGAAATATGAGGGCACTAACTTCTGCCACTGGAGCATACAGAAATAGGAAAGTGAGACAATGGAAAACCAGATTAGCTGGAATGGACAGTTTGATTGAGGGAATGGTGAGAAATAATATTATAGGGAACATGGCATGGCATGCTGAGAAATATTTACCTTGACCTAAATGCTGAGAGGAATTAATAAAGATATTTTAGCAGGTTTTATAAGTACAAATCAATGTTATAAGAAGATAAATTTGTCAAGATGAAGGATGGGTTTAATTCAATTCCATTAAACTCAAATCAACAAGCTTTTATTAAACTTATATTGCATGCCAGGTACAATGCTAGGTACTGGGATGCAAAAATCAAAAGCAATTTGGGAGGGGGATATTAATAAAGGGTGAAACAGGAAGGGCCACTTAGAAGAAGCAGTACTTGAGCTGATCCTTGAAGGGGACTCAAGTATTCCAAGGGGCAAAAGTAAGGAGGGGGACTATTATAGTTATAAAGGAGGCAGGAAATTGGATGGGGAAGGGGAATGGAGAAAAAGGTGGAAAGAAACCAGAGGCAAAAAGATCAGTTAAAAAGTTATAGCATATTCCAATGATGAGGTTTTTGAAAGGAAAGGAGAGATATGAATGCTAATAGCATTGGATAATTGGTGGCATGTAGGTGAATGGTGAGTGGGGATAGGGATTTTAATCTCAGTTCTGTGTCCCTGCTCAGATAATTTAGCTTCTGTTCTTCAATTTTATCATCTTGACAATGAATACATTGGACTAGGCAGTCTTTAAGGCTTTTTGCAATCATATTTTTTTTAAATCTATAAAAACTGATACAACTATATTACCCTCCTCCTAAGATTGCCTCCCCCAAAATCAAAATAACATATATATATATGTACAATCTATAAGGTCAGAAATGTCTCTCAGACAATCCCAATCCCAGTATTTTTGAAACTAATGGCTATGAAAGTTTCAGTTTACTTCAAGTTTGATGTGTTTCAATTCAGTGAAGTGTAGTTTACTTCGTTTCACGAAAAGAAATGATTACTGAATTGGGAATCCTAAGATTTAGGCTCAAAATCTCATCACAGAATTTATTACATGGAGACCTGTGATGACCCAATTTCATCTCTAGTCATCAGTGTTCTCACATAGGAAGTGAAAGAATAAATAACAGATATGTGTGATCTGGAAGGCATTACTGCTTTGTAGAACCAGGATAGTCAAATAGAATTAAAAATCAGGAAGACATTATTTAAAATTCTACTTCAGACACCTCCTGTGGGATTCTGGGCAAATTATTTATTGTCTTTTAATCTCTCTCAATCTCTGGATTCTTAAATTCCTTTACTGTTTTAAACCTATGAACCTATGGTCATGCCCCTTAAGCCTCAATGTCTTGTTAACATATGTTTTGGGCAGATGGAAAAAAGGAAGACTCTAGAATGCCAAAGATTCTAGAACAGCTAGATAACAAAGTGGATGGAGAATCTGTCCTGGAATTAGAAATATCTGAATTCAATTCTGACTGCAGACACTTAGTAGCTGTTTGATCCTAGCCAAATCATTTAATCCTGTTTGTCTCAGTTTCCTCATCTATAAAATGGGTTGGAGAAAGAAATTACAGAGCACTGTTTGCTAAGGAAAGCCCAGATGGGGTCATGAAGCTTCTGACATGACTAAATAATAAGAGAAGTTTAGTTTAAGTTGGTTCCTGCAAAATCTATTCTTTTGGGAAGACAAAGGGGGAAGCTGAAAAATGGGCTGTTATGTCTCTCATTCTTCATATGTAGAAAGAAAAATGTAGTTCCCCCATCATAGATATATCACACAGTTTGCAAAAGATATATTACTGTAATGTTACATAATAATATGTTTGGAACCATTTGTTTGGAAAATTACTTGCTAGCTGTGTCAGTGGGGCCATCACCATTCTACCATCTCTGCTGATGAATGGATAGGCTCTACCCAGTAGTAGAGACTCAGAAGTTAGCTAGCCTAATCAAATGCACATTCTACTTTGCCTGAAGTAATTCTGTAGGTAAAGGCTTTTTTATTCAAGAACAAAAGAAATATTTTTGGTAGGCAAGACAATAAAAGAGAAAGGATATAAAATGACCTCTCTTATTTATTATACCAAACTCAGGGGAGACATTTCCTATTACTTAAAAATCTCCCGAGAGAACAACCTTTTTTGGTTTTAAATAAAGAAACATCCAGATTAATTTTTTAAAAAATCTTTTCTTACACAAAAAGCATTCATTCATTGAGAGTGACTATTTCATTAAAACTCTCCAGATAAATGCCTTGGTAGGGAATTTGCATACCAAGGCCAGCCGCTTTGCGCTAACCACCTGTCTTTCACCTCCTTTCAAGTTCAGCTAGCTAGCTAGCCTTAACTTTGAGATTCTCCATGGCTGCAGCAACCCCTGCTGCTCTTACTTTGAGGTAACTCTCTGACTTCCAATCAGATGCACTCTCCCTGAACCTCAGTTTTATCACATTGAAAATATGCCTATTAATCTCAGGACCTTTTCAATAATAAAATTCAAAAGAGAACTCTCCCCACCTCATCAGATTGCTATGAAAATCAAACAAAATGATTTTTACATAAATTCTTTAGCTATCAGAGTAAAAAAAGTTCATTTATAACCTAAATTGTCTTTTTTTTTTTCAAGCAGTGTATACATGATGGCAAATGTTTTGAGTTTTATTCCATGATGAGCACCAGGCATTTACTTTATTTATTTATTTGATTGTTTGTTTTGCAGGGATTATCAAGCATTTAAATATAGACTTTTGCAAGCATGCTACCTACCAGGCACTTATGGAGCCTTTTTACTTTTTTTGGAGTGTCAAGCTCAGATCAGATAAGGGACATCTGTTCATCCACATGTGTTTACACAGAAATCCTACCCCTGAGAACGTCTATTAAATTTCCCATTAAAATGTAATCTCAGCATTTGGCTGCATTAAGCATTAAAAAAAGAGACAGACAGACAGACTTGATGTTCTACAGGTACCCACTAAATAAAGTTTGTCAGAGAAACTGATCTCTCATGTGACTCTTCTCCTACATGCTGCCTAGCACAAGCCCCCAACAATGGCCCCTTTCTCTTTGTGTACGTGTGCGTCTGAGTGCAGACAAATCTGCCTGGAGTTGCTGTGGGTTCAGGTGGCCTATTGAAAATCTAGAAAAGAACTTTATACCCCATAAAACTGGGGATGCTGTACTCTCCCCCCACCCCCCACCCCCAGCCTGGGGCCCAGGATTAAATGAGTTAAGTTTAGTCACGTTCTGCACAAGAAAGCCCTGTGTTCTTTAAGCTTTGTTTGTTGTCTGTTTCAGAGGAGAGAAAGGTTATTGCCTCCCCTTCCCAAAGCCCAGCACACTCACCCCCACCCCCACCGCCACCCCCACCACTTCTCCTTGCCTTGAGACAGCTATTTTCAAAGTTGTTAGGTTAATAAAAATGTCTATTCAGAAGGCCTATTGAAAAGACATGAACAATTAAGCCTTATTCATGACATTACAAAGAAAACATTACAAGCACTGTTGGCCTTAACCGTATGCATGCTAATAATAGCATTCAACAAAGGTGGAAGCTTAGGTAAAAAAAAAAGAATGACATCATCAAGACAGAAAGCAATGAGGGATAAGGAAAAAACACACGTTCCCAACGGCTGATTAGCCATTAAAAGAGCTTGAGAAAATATGGCTTGGTAGAAATGCTGAGCAGTCAGGTTTGCAAATTCAACCTCTTTTCATCTGTCTTTCAACAGAGGCAGAGGGAGTTTTGGGGGGAGATGGGGCTGGGGATGGGGGCAGGGCTGCATTCAATTTCACCCTAATTAAAAGTCATGAGGCAACCGTTGAGTAGGGCTTACTCATGGCAGAAGATCTATAAAACAGATTACTGGTGTTGTCATTGGAGACCCCAGCTCCCATCTAAGATTTACATTCTCTTATTAAAGGAGAATAGTGGATACATTCTATGGGAAACAGATTTGTCCTGTTTGGGTTGCATCTTCTACATGCTGGCTTGGTCTTCAGATACTTCCAAGGAGTTTGAAATAGATTCTCAGTTTTGAGAACAGGCAGTTGGGAAAGACTGTAAAAGGTTATGTTTACGTTCTTAACCCCAAGTATGCCAGCCGGCTTCAAGATTCATTTTTCTATTTATTTTTCCCCTAGAAAAATAGCAGCTGAAAGTCAGATAGAAATTGGACTTTTCAAGTCCATTGGTCTTTGGGGTAATTGAAGAGGCTCTACTAGCAAGTGTCAGAAGCAGTTGGTGATTAAACTTGGAAAGTGTTTTAAAAGTCTTTAAAAAAGAATCAATATATTCCCAGCAATACCCCACAACCCTGGATAGTTCTATACCTTTTTTTCAGTACTACTCAAACTATAAAACCTTGGGGCTGTTTCTTACCTCTGAATTAATAGCTCAGAGAGGCAGCATAGTGTGATGGTAGAAAGTGCTAGAACTGGAGTCAGGAAGTTCTGGGTTCAAATTCTGTCTCTGATTTAACTTATGACTCTAAAGAGATCATTTTGTCTTAGTTTCCTCATTCCTCCTACAAAATGAAGGGATTGAATTTATAATGTTTCTAAGCTCACTTCTACTACTGTAACTATGAATAATTTGTGCGATTTTTTTTTAGCATCAGAATTGTTTCCTAACAATTACTGGGGTTGGGGGGATACCCATTCTCTCCACCAATTCTCATTTACTTAAAAAAAAAAACAAATACCAACCATCAGAGAGTTGCTTCATTCTAAGCTGAGCTAAGCAATGTTTGACTGCTGTCTCTATTTACATTATTGTAGTCAATGGTGGAGTGGATAGAGCAAAGGAAGACTCATCTTCCTGACTTCAAATGTAGTCATAAACACTAACTGTGTAATACTGGGCAAATCACTTCATCCTGTTTGCATCAGTTTCCTGATCTGTAAAATGAACTGGTGAAAGAAATGGCAAATCACTTCAGTATCTCTCAAGAAACCCCTAAATGGTATCAGGAAAAGTTAGATGTGACTGAAACACAAGTAACTGTGTATATGTTTTTTGGTCCAACTTGCTTCATACTACATTGTCAGTTCATATAAATTTCCCATGTTCTTCTGTATTCCTGATATTTATTTATTTCACTCAAATATTAACATCACTGCACTCATATATATTTGGATTATTTACAGAGTGACTAGGTTTTCAAGAATAAAATTAGTATATTTAAATTTTCCCATCTAAAATATTAAATATGAAAATTTATGTCTATAATTTATGAGTATAATGTAAATTATAAATGCCACAAATGATCCACCCAATTGAATACTGAAAATAGACTTGAATTCACAACTATGGGTAACTAAATACAAGTCAATACTTCAAGCATCTCTAATTTAGTCAATTAATTTATACAAATGACAATACTCCTGTAACTTAGTAGATATTTGAGAAATTCTGTGACTCAAACATACTTATAATTTCATATTCAATAGGGTAATGAGCCTCTCCGAAATTATATAACCTCTTCCTTCAACAACAGAAAAATAGTCCATCACCAATCTTGTATTTAAAGCCTTGGCAGCTTTAAGTCCTGTCAGAGCTTGTGTTCTTTGAGAATGAAAGGTTACTTTCACGCCCAAATGAAATTTAACAGCAGAATTTTAATGGGCTCAATATTTCCACGAATGGTAGGAAAGTTTAAGAAGAATTTTGATATAAAAAAGTTAGTGTTCAGTTAAATGTAGTAGGAACTTAAAGTTGGAAAGAGACCTAAGAAATACCTTAATACAAAAGTTCTTAAACTTTTGTGTGTGTCAAGGACTCCCTTGGTGAAATCAATGGGTCCCTTCCCAGAATCACTTTTTTAAAAGAACAAAATACATGGAAGCACAGTGGAAACTAATTATATCAAAATTTAGTAATAAAAATATTAAACTCTCTCCATACCCCCAAATGACTGGTGACAAAGCTGCTTCAGAACCAGAAGTCAGGTCTCCTGATTTCTGGTGATTCCCAAGGATTCCTTATGCTACACCATCTGAAAGAAACTTAATACATGCTTCCTAATACACCAACATATCATTTCCTAATAACTATTATCATACTATCAAAACTTGTAAGTTAGATCAATGCCACCTAAACGCTCTATGAAATTCAGTAATTGCTTAGGATATCTAGATGCAAGGATGTTTCTGGGGAGAAACATATCATTCCGGGCTTTTAAATTATTCTGTTGCTGATAATGTAGAATAATAAAAGTATAAAAGTTAAAAAAAAAAAAAAGAAAATAGACCTGATCTTCAATACTTTATAATAAAATTCCCCCACTGTCTTCTGTATACAATTAAAACAAACTTTCTCCTTTGAGCAATATTTCTAGCTTCTTTCAATATATTCCAAACTTCTAAGTGCACTTATCAGACAGCAATTTCAGAAAACTGCCTTTTGGCTAGGAATTGTATTTTTCTGTCTTAGATTAAGGAGGGGATAGTTTTGTTTTCTCTTATTAAAGCCATTACCATTCTAAAAGTTTTATTATCTGTTTAAAAAATGAGGAATGATTGGCAGTTAAAAGTAAGCCAGAGTTTTCCATGAGTTTTAAGTCACCCTCATTTAGTCATATTATTTTGTTCTAGTGTGTCAATTCCAAAGTCACTGGGAGAAGGGTGAAGAGAATAATACAACTGAGGAGAGGAGAAAGTGAGCAGGAAAAATAATCATCTTTTCACATGATTTTTAAGTAAAATAAAAAAGGATACTCTGCACCATGGCTGAAACAAAGTCATGCAGATTTAAAAAAACAAATAAACAAACAAAAACCTCTCTTCTAGCAGCAATTTGAGGGAGAGATAATGGGATATGCAGTTAAAGGCTACTCAGTTTCTATCTAAACAAGAGATGTTTAAAACAGATCCATTTCCTATAAAAACAGATATATTTCTTACATGAGAAATATGACACCATTTTGAGTTAGGGGCTGAAATCTGATCTTAGGTTCCCGGAGAGTGGAAAGGGGGAGATCCCCACAAGCTATGTTGCTTTGGTGTCTAATATCACTTGAATAGCACAATAGACTTGCAACCCCATAATTCACAGTTGTCTGTTACATTTATCGTAGACAGTGTGCTTTCTTTCTTGGATTTATGGCACCGTCTTAGAAATCCCTGATGTGAAGAAAACACTTCCAGTGATTTCCTTACCAGCTTTTCTTTCTTGATTTATACAAGACTCTTCTTTCAGGTGGAGGCAGGAGGAGGTGCTTAAAGTATATATGCCACTTGTAGCAATCTTGGAAGACATTTATGGTCCAGATGTTAGAAAGTAGTACACATCACCTTCTTAAAGCTGTTGTGGCCAAAAGAACAACTAGCTATCTATGGATGAGAAAAACAACTGAGGACAAGAATATAGACTGGTTAGACAATCAATCATTACCAATACAGAAAATATGAAAATATTAGAGAATCAAGAGGAAAAGTAAAATAAAAAAGAAAATTCAAGAAATTGGAGAAAGTAATGACCAATTTATTTTTAAGAACATGAACTATGCACTTACAAATAATACGTGCAATAAATAGTATCAAATTGAAATTCATGCAATTTCAGTATCACAAAATTACATTTTTCATTCTTAAAAGGGATGTAGAATTATCATTCCATGCTCAAAAAATACCCTTGAGCAAAATCAAATTTTGCTTGAAGATCTACTATGTAAGAATACTTGTAGAACTTGCATTACAATTCTGCCTTTATCATTTTTAATCTGAATGATCTTGGATAAGTCCCTTAAAGTCTTTGTACCTTAGGTCTCAGATGAGAGAATTGTAATACATGCACTCTATACTCTTTTTAGTCTAAAGCTACGAATTCTATGAATATCCAAAGATATCCTATTTCACTTTTGGCAATCTTCAATTATTAACTTTTGTTTTCCTATTGACATCAAAGCTAAATTTGACTCTGTCACTTTTACCTATGGAAGTTAAATGGAACAAGTCTATTCCCTCATCTACATGCAAGCCCTTAACTTATTTTGAGATACTTATCCTGAAATCTATGAATCTTCCTCTCTTTATCCCAATTTTTTTCAACCAATACTTATAAAACATGAATAATTGTCCTTTCACTATTCTGATGGAGTGAAAGTCATCCAGCCTCCATGTTTTATAGAGGAGGCAAGTGAGGTACATAACCTCTCCCCTAAGCCATCCTCTTAATTGTTCTCTCTTGTTCCAATCTCTTTATTTTGCAATCCATTTCCCCAAACCTGAATGAGGGAATCTTCTTAAGACACATGTCTGACCCTTGAAGAGAGGAAGTAATAAAAGAAAGCTAGTAAATTTCATGGTTAAATAGGACAATGTGGGAGAGGGAGGTGATATTCCCTTTTTGTCAACTCATCAATACACTTGTCTAGAAATTTTTATATGTAAGAGAAAGCACTTTTTAAGTTGTACTAAGAAATAGTTCAATTCAGTCTAACAACATTAATTAAGCACCAACTGTGTTCCATGAAAATAAGGACATTTGCCTTGTAGAAATTCAGTTTGACATGTATTTAACCTAAATGATTTCAAGATTACTAGAAATCTATATTTTTCATGAGCTGTTGCCAAGAATATTGAGATTTAAAATATGATAAATGAGATACTAGTGAGCCAATGGATTTGTTCCAGCTGAAGGATATATTCAGCTGATTCCTTGTGTTTTATTAGCCACAACATCTGCAGACAAATTTAGAGAGGAAACACAATGTTAAATATACTATAACCCAGGGAATATGAGGGAGCAGGAAAAGACTACTACTGCTAAGGAAATCAGATGATGAACTGTACGTATTAGATGATGAACTGTACGTACCAGTTTTGAAAATTTTAAATAATGCGGGATTAAAAAGTCTGAATAAATTTCCTGGTGTGAACATAGGATTCCACATAGAGGCGGACATTTCTATATTAATAACAATAAACTTCTATTCTGAAATTTTTGATGTGGAGGTGGTAAGAGTAAAAATATTTAGAAAGATTGTATGAAAATTTGGACCCATATTCAATGAGGAATAATAGATGACTATGATTGAAGTGAAAGATATATGTCCAAGATGATGCAACAATTTTAAGTCTGTTATGATTGGGAAAGTGTGGGTAGCAATAATGCATATAAAAATCTTTAAAATCTGGCAAAAAGATGAGTTCTATTTTAAACATGGTAAGTTTGAAGTGGCAGGAGAGTCTTGAAGAGGAAGGAATTAGAGCTCAGAAGAGAAGTCAGCATTGGTGAAGAGATTTGGGAATCATTTGTAAAATATGCTACTATCATAAACTCAAAAACCCAAGTATGGTGCTAGACAAAGAACACTTCAGTTGGAGTCAGTGAATCTATGTCCTTTTCCTAGCTATGTTCCTACTTGTGTCTTTGGCCCCTTTAGGTCTCAGCATGAACTTCTAAAATGAGTGGATTCTATTTCACTCCCTTTCAGCTGCAAATCACTTGGGTGTTCCCAGCCCATAAATCCAACTTTTCTTGTAATCATTCAGAGTTTAAATTCTTGAAGGACTTGAGTTTAAATTCTGCCTTCAACATTTTCTAGTGTGTGACACCAGCATGTCACTTAATTATTATCTGCCTCAGTTCACTCAGCTGTAAAATGATGATAAGAATGGCACTTACAAGGATCAAATATATTTTTCAAGGTCTTAGCATGGTTTCTGTGACATTAAAGGAACTTTAAAATGTTTATCTCTTCCCATTCCCATTTGGTTTTTTCAATAACCAAAAAAAAAAAAAAAAAAATAGGACTTAGCTCAGTAAAAATGCCTTCTGAATTCTAATTACCAAAATTCTTCATTTTAGAAGAGATCTCTCCAGCACCATGCTTGGGTTTTTGAGTTTATCCAACATGAATTGAGGAAGAGGATGTAGATCCTTGCCTGCCCCTGCTTCACAAAAATGATAGATTGTATATCTTTAAAGTATTTTAAGAGTAATACCACTATATTTGTGTTGCATATGTATAATGGAGGGGGAAAAAATGTGTCTCATTCTTCAAGTCAACTACTTCTGGAAATCATTGTTCCCGCTTCATTGTAAAATTTAACTCATAGAAATTTGAGAAGCAATATACTGTTCTTACAACAGTAAAAGAGTAGTGCTACTAGAATCTGAGCACCTGGGTTCAAAAACCACCTCTAATGCTTAAACCCATTAAACCCATCAGTGGAGCAACTCCCTTATCCTCTGCAGGTTTCAGTTTTCTCATTTATAAAAAAGAAGCATCTATATTATATTATGTCTAAGTCCCAGCATCAAATTTACGATCTTATGACCATGTTGCAGATAAGCAACGAATATCTTTTATGCCTTTTTCTTGTTCTTCTGAGGCATGTACTGTTAGACTCATGATTAAGAAAATCATCATCATTCTCTTCTACTGAAAAGCAGTTACTACTTGAGGAGAAAAGGCAATAGAAAAAATGACTAATTGCATCCCTCTAACCCCCACAAATAAATATATAAAATGGAGACTTTAGAAAATATCATCAGGGCTAGGATATTGTAAATAGTTCTAAGGAGATTTTTATAAAGAGAGAATTGTCTCAGATGGATGACAGCTTTTTTTGATTAATGATGGCAAATAGCAATAAAATATTTATCAGGATCAAATTTTTTCTTTAGACTTTTTAAAGCTAAAAAAAAAAAAAAAAGGAAGCCAAATTCCATCAGAACATCTTCAAAGAACATAGAGAAGCCAAGAATGAGAAAGACAAAAAAAAATGTATTAGAAGATAATAGTTCTAATTGAATGACATGATGGGGACAGATTCTCATTTATTGGGGGAAATGAAATGCAAGGTTGTTGTTTTCAGGAACAAGAAGATCTATATGTTTGCCCCTAGATTTTAGTCTAGGGTAATGCTGAGAACTAAAGCTTGTTTTATTGAAACACAACAATTTCTACCATGAAGCCTTAATGAGCTGTTTCAGGCCATGCAAAACAGAACAAACCATAGTTGCACATGACTGAAACATGCCCCCTTTTTAATCTACAATGGGCATTATGTTAAAGTACCTCTCAGTTTGAGCATATGACAATGGACACCAGGGGATTAAGAAGGGATGAAAATATGGCCCCATATAAATAAAGTCTCAAGAGGGGCAGGTGTTCACACTTGAGAACAGCTCTATAACCCTTGGCCCCTCATGCATTGAACAGAAGCAAGCAGTAAAAATTCCTTGGGAGGTGGGGGTGGGGTGGACCCACCATTTACTTCATTCATCTTACTATGGCTTTAAACTTTGTAAATGAACAATGTTAAAGAGAAATTTGTTAGAATGCCAATGTTCCCTTGAGTAATCCTATTCCCTATAATTCCAGTGCCCATGGAATAAGCATGGTATTAGCTGAATGCTCATCAGTAAGCAATACAAGATATCTGTCACAAAAGCTTTAGTGAATGTTTTAGCTATTAAAAACTACATGAAGATGTTTGGAATAGTCTTTAAAAGTTTCTTGTTCAGAGGCATATTTTGTTACTCTATCTAATAAACAAAGAACATTAAAAAAAATTTAAAAATTAGTATACTCCAAAACAAAATATATTTTTGTACAATTAGACCTCCCTTCCTCAAAATAAAATTCAACTATCTTATGTTTAGTTCAGGTTGCTTTAAACTTTACATGTGTTCCCTAAATATAGACATAGTGATGAGGGAAAGAAGGCTCCTAAGATAATAGATAGAAAGTCAAACATGAATTACAAAACAAACCAACAAATGAAAACAAAACCAAAAAAAAAAAAAAGCATATCAACAAAAATTTACAAAGTGAAAATTGAAAAATTGACATCCTTGAAAATGGGGTTTGTCTTATTTATTGTGGGCACAAACATTTAAAAGGCAAGATTTAGCTTTATGAGATGAGTGGTAATAGATTAAATGATGACTAGCTCTACCATATTGTATACAATTTTTCATTTTTAAAAAAATGTATTTTACTATTAACTCTAACTTAATAAGGCTGGATAACTGGTTGGATATCTCAAAGAATTAGGGAACTACATTAAAGGGAGGTCTGTTTCTTGCCAGTTCCAATTCTTCTAGGACTACTTGATCTATCAAACACTCATGCATTTACCTTGTGTCAAACATTATATTAGGGATTGAAGATACACATTTCCAGGACAGACTGTTATCTTTCTGAAGAGTTTTGGGATTCCTCCCGACCCAGTGTATATTCTCAATAAGAATATTTCCCCCTTTGGGCAGAAATGTTGTTAATCTTGAGGATTTATCTTTTTGATGATTTGGTTGATAATTATGACTCCATACACAGAATTTGCAGAAACAAGTTACCATTTCTACATCTCTGTTAGGGCTTTTTCTTTCTTTTGCAGAAAGCCATGTTCACTGCCTCCAAATTCAGAGTAAATAAAATCACAGCATAGAACTGTTGTATATCTAACTCTCATTTTCTTCCCTAGTTCTAGGGCTGGCAAGCTGCCTTTACCCAGTTGTTTCCAAGTTTACTAGAATTTGGAATTGGGCAGGTTAAGGCAAATAACCTTTCTTCATGTGCTGGCCATTAGCCTGTCTGAGCTGAAATGTCATTTTAAGCAAATCCCTAAGTATGAATGCCCTGGAGGCCTCTCCTCAGCATTCTAAATGTGAGAAGTTCAGTTGGTTAGAGCTCAAAATTATCACTTTATTTAACAGGAGTTAAGCTTAGTAAAAGTTAGGTGATTTTTAACCCCTGAAAATCATAAGGTATTTTTCTCTCTTATTATGTCATAATTTGAAAACAACTAATAATAATATTATTATTCTTATTAACTGGATGTATGTTTATCAGCACAAGACAAATAAAAACAAATAAATTACTTAAATACAATTATTTCTCTAAAAAATATAAGGTAAGGAAATAAGAGGAATGAGATTCTCATATAGTTCCCCACATTTTTTCTCTCATCTTGAATTTTTGATATGGTAATTTCAGTTTCTCTTCTAAATCCCTTATCCTGGTACATCATTTTTTTCTTAGAATTTCCCCATGTCCCTTGATTGTATTACAAGTATCTAACAAAGCTTGCATTGATCTGTATTTTGGAGAAAAAAACTTTGGAAATGTTAACTCAGTTTTGCAAGTTATCTTTCATTCAGGAATGAGTCACTGAAAAATGAGAGGTCAAAGTCAGAACAAGAGAAGGACTCATGGAGAATCAGAGTAACTGAGAGTGCAAGCATTAGGATAGAGAATTATTACAAGGAAGCTAATTTTCAATCATTTTATAAAACAATTTAGTAGAACCATATACAACTCATGACATCTTCTTACTTTCACATATTCCCTGAAACCTCAGCATCCACATTGATTAACTCTACTTACACAATTTTGCTTGAACTTTTCAATTCTACTCCCATTTTAAATTCACTCTATTCCAAGTAACCAATAGGGTATCCACATGACAAATCTCAGGAGCACTCATCATTATTCCAATTTTAAATGTTGAAAATTTTTACATTGATCATAATCCTTTAATTTCTGACAGTCTTCAGTCCCCCAGTATTTTCTTTGTTCATCAACCATATCTTGGCTTCATATCCTTCCCTAGTCAGGTGATTCTTCTACACATTTATTCCACTATATGCTTTTCAAGAGTCTTGAATATCTTGCCCTCTTGAACTTCCATCATTAACGTTTTGAAAAACTTTGACTTCAAGACACATTAGACCATCAGTCTTCTCTTCTCCTAAATATTTAAATATTACATTAAAAAAGATGAAGTTTTAATGTCTAAAGTTATACTACAAACTTATAGCAATTCTATCTGAAATTTTATTGTTGCATAGTAATCCATTTTTTCATATATTTTTGTTCCTTATCACATTCTTAACGTAGATATTTCAATTCTTCTCACTTCTCTTGAAGTCCCAATTCCAATTTCTTCTTCCTCATTCTCAGCTGATGACCTGGTCGCCTTTTTTAGTGAAAAGCCCAATGTCTCCTCAGTGTCCATTCTCCCACTTCTTTAAAACTCAACATTGAAACATAGTTTCAGAAGAGGTGCCTCCCTTTGTAAATCCA